>NW_024114717.1:0-51726 GCF_003073215.2 Triticum urartu | reverse complement strand
GAAGAGGATAAAATCAGGTCCGTAGTCAAGTTCCCATATGTCCACTATGTAACCATAATATGTGTCCTTTCCCCTCTTGGTTATTGCATCAAAGTGGACACCGTTGTTTTGGTTGGTGCTCTTTTGATCTTGGTCAATCGTGTAAAATGTATTCCCATTTATCTCGTATCCTTTGTAAATCAATACAGTCAAAGATGGTCCCCTGGACAACAAGTACAACTCATCACAAACAGTGTTGTCACCTCTGAGACGTGTTTCCAACCAACTGCTGAAAGTCCTGATGTGTTCACATGTAATCCAGTCGTCGCACTGCTCCGGGTGTTTGGAGCGCAGACTGTTCTTGTGTTCATCGACATACGGGGTCACCAAGGTAGAGTTCTATAGAACTATGTAGTGTGCTTGAGACCAAGAATATCCGTCCCTACATATTATTGAGTCCCTTCCAAGCGTGCTTTTCCAGCCAGTCTCCCCTCATACCGCGATTTAGGGAGACCATCTTCTTAAGGCAGGAATGAAGTCAACACAAAACCCGATGACATCCTCTGTTTGATGGCCCATGGAGATGCTTCCTTCTGGCCTAGCGCGGTTAGACATATTTCTTTAGGACTCCCATGAACCTCTCAAAGGGGAACATATTGTGTAGAAATACGGGCCCCAAGATGACAATCTCGTCGACTAGATGAACTAGGACGTGCGTCATGATATTGAAGAAGGATGGTGGGAACACCAGCTCGAAACTGACAAGACATTGCGCCACATCACTCCTTAGCCTTGGTACGATTTCTGGATCGATCACCTTCTGAGAGATTGCATTGAGGAATGCACATAGCTTCACAATGGCTAATCGGACGTTTTCCGGTAGAAGCCCCCTCAATGCAACCGGAAGCAGTTGCGTCATAATCACGTGGCAGTCATGAGACTTTAGGTTCTGAAACTTTTTCTCTGGCATATTTATTATTCCCTTTATATTCGACGAGAAGCCAGTCGGACCTTCATACTGAGCAGGCATTCAAAGAAGATTTCTTTCTCTTCTTTCGTAAGAGCGTAGCTGGCAGGACCTTTATACTGCTTCGGAGGCATGCCGTCTTTTTCGTGCAAACGTTGCAGGTCCTCCCGTGCCTCAGGTGTATCTTTTGTCTTCCCATACACGCCCAAGAAGCCTAGCAGGTTCACGCAAAGGTTCTTCGTCACGTGCATCACGTCGATTGAAGAGCGGACCTCTAGGTCTTTCCAGTAGGGTAGGTCCCAAAATATAGATTTCTTCTTCCACATGGGTGCATGTCCCTCAGCGTCATTCGGAACAGCTAGTCCACGGGACCCTTTCCAAAGATTACGTGTAAATCATTGACCATAGCAAGTACGTGATCACCGGTACGCATGGCGGCTTCTTCCGGTGATCTGCCTCGCCTTTGAAATGCTTGCCTTTCTTTCGACATTGATGGTTGGTCGGAAGAAATCGACGATGGCCCAGGTACACATTCTTCCTGCATTTGTCCAGGTATATACTTTCAGTGTCATCTAAACAGTGCGTGCATGCGTGGTATCCTTTGTTTGTCTGTCCTGAAAGGTTACTGAGAGCGGGCCAATCGTTGATGGTCACGAACAGCAACGCCTTAAGGTTAAATTCCTCCTGTCTGTGCTCATCCCACGTACGTACACCGTTTCCATTCCACAGCTGTAAAAGTTCTTCAACTAATGGCCTTAGGTACACATCAATTTCGTTGCCGGGTTGCTTAGGGCCTTGGATGAGAACTGGCATCATAATGAACTTCCGCTTCATGCACATCCAAGGAGGAAGGTTATACATACATAGAGTCACGGGCCAGGTGCTGTGATTGCTGCTCTGCTCCCCGAAAGGATTAATGCCATCCGCGCTTAAAGCAAACATACATTCCTTGGGTCCTTTGCAAACTCATCCCAGTACTTTCTCTCGATTTTTCTCCACTGCGACCCGTCAGCGGGTGCTCTCAACTTCCCATCTTTCTTTCGGTTCTCACTGTGCCATCGCATCAACTTGGCATGCTCTTCATTTCTGAACAGACGTTTCAACCGTGGTATTATAGGAGCATACCACATCACCTTCGCAGGAACCCTCTTCCTGGGGGGCTCGCCATCAACATCACCAGGGTCATCTCGTCTGATCTTATACCGCAATGCACCGCATACCGGGCATGCGTTCAGATCCTTGTATGCACCGCGGTAGAGGATGCAGTCATTAGGGCATGCATGTATCTTCTCCACCTCCAATCCTAGAGGGCATACGACCTTCTTTGCTGCGTATGTACTGTCGGGCAATTCGTTATCCTTTGGAAGCTTCTTCTTCAATATTTTCAGTAGCTTCTCAAATCCTTTGTCAGCCACAGCATTCTCTGCCTTCCACTGCAGCAATTCCAGTACGGTACCGAGCTTTGTGTTGCCATCTTCGCAATTGGGGTACAACCCTTTTTTGTGATCCTCTAACATGCGATCGAACTTCAGCTTCTCCTTTTGACTTTCGCATTGCGTCCTTGCATCGACAATGACCCGGCGGAGATCATCATCATCGGGCACATCGTCTGGTTCCTCTTGATCTTCAGCAGCTTCACCCGTTGCAGCATCATTGGGCACATCGTCTGGTTCCTCTTGATCTTCACCAGCTCCCCCCGTTGCAGCATCACCGTATTCAGGGGGCACATAGTTGTCATCGTACTCTTCTTCTTCGTCCGTCTTCCATCATAACCCCTATTTCTCCGTGCCTCGTCCAAACATTATAGTGTGGCATGAAACCCTTGTAAAGCAGGTGGGAGTGAAGGATTTTCCGGTTAGAGTAAGACCTCGTATTCCCACATTCAGTGCATGGACAACACATAAAACCATTCTGCTTGTTTGCCTCAGCCGCATCGAGAAACTCATGCACGCCCTTAATGTACTCGCGGTGTGTCTGTCACCGTACATCCATTGCCGGTTCATCTGCGTGCATTATATATAATTAAGTGTCCAAATTAATAGAAGTTCATCATCACATTAAAACCAAAGTGCATACATAGTTCTCATCTAACAACATATAGCTCTCCAGAGCATCTAATTAATTAAACCATACATTGAAACTATGTAAAACATTTCAATGCGAAAACAAATGCGATCATAATCGCAACCAAGGTAACAATTGATCCAACGGCATAATGATACCAAGCCTCGGTATGAATGGCATATTTTCTAATCTTTCTAATCTTCAAGCGCATTGCATCCATCTTGATCTTGTGATCATCGACGACATCCGCAACATGCAACTCCAATATCATCTTCTCCTCCTCAATTTTTATTTTTTCCTTCAACAAATTGTTTTCTTCTTCAACTAAATTTAACCTCTCGACAATAGGGTCGGTTGGCATTTCCGATTCACATACATCCTACATAAATAAAATCTATGTCACGTTGGTCGGCATAATTTTCATAAACAATAAATGAACCAATAGTTATAAAGATAATATATATACCACATCCGAATCATAGATAGGACGAGGGCCGACGGGGGCGGATACCAAAACCATCGCACTATATAAGATGCAATAATAAAAGTAAGAAAATAATACAAGTATCTATGTAAACATACAAGTAAGAATATTTTTCCTTTCAGAAAGAAGATAAGAACAAGAGGCTCACCACGGTGGTGCCGGCGATGAGCTCGGCGCGGGTGATCGACGGCGGTGAAGACGGGGACGGGGCGTGACGGACCGCTAAACCTAGACAAATATTGATGGAAAATGGAGCTTGGAGGTCGAGCTTGGAGAGGAGAAAGCTTAAGTAGTGTGGCTCGGGCATTCCATCGAACACCTTGTGTGCATAGGAGGTGAGCTAGAGCACCACCAAGCCCTCTCCCCCTCGGCCAGAAAAAAACAGAGCAGTGTGCTCTGCTCTTACGCGAGGGGGTATATATAGGACTTCATTGGTCCCGGTTGGTGGCATGAACCGGGACTAAAGGGGAGCCTTTGGTCCCGGTTCAAGCCACCAACCGGGACCAATGGTGGTGGGCCAGGAGCGAGGCCCATTGGTCCCGGTTCATCCCACCAACCGGGACCAAAAGGTCCAGATGAACCGGGACCAATGGCCCACGTGGCCCGGCCGGCCCCTCTGGGCTCATGAACCGGGACCAATGCCCCAATTGGTCCCGGTTCTGGACTGAACCGACTAAACGGGCTGACCCGGCCTGGACCAAAGCCCTGTTTTCTACTAGTGTGAGTCGCCCTCCCTATGTTGAGAGGGGCCAATCGCGTCGTGACACCTTCTGTGACTACTGCTCCAGGCCAGGTCACCCAGAGTCTGATTGTCGCCAGAAGCAGCGAAACCAGAGGCGCTCCTCTCCCAATGGAACTCCAGTGTCTTCCTCGACTCCGTCACTCACTGACCAGGACATTGTACTCCTCAAGCGTCTACTTCCTCCGGATCTTCGTCGACTGGTTCTGCTACTGCTGTGACTGCTTTTACCACTTCATCACCGCCGGCATCTACACCGTCAGGTACATCTTCATGGGTACTGGACTCTGGAGCTTCTTTTCATATGTCCTCTGATTCTTCAGCATTGTCCTCCCTTTGCCCTCTTGATTCTCCTATTAATGTTCTTACTGCCGATGGCACATCTCTTCCTGTTGCTAGTCGTGGCATTCTCTCCACTCCATCCTTTTCTGTTCCTAGCGTTTCACATGTTCCTCGCCTTACCATGAATCTTTTTTTTGCTGCCCAACTTACTAATTCTGGTTGTCGCGTCATTTTTGATACCGACTCTTGTTCCATTCAGGTTCTTCGCACCAAGGTTTTGGTTGGTGCTGGCCCCTGGCGCCGTGAGTCCGAGGGCCTTTGGGAGGTTGACTGGCTTTGTGTTCCCTCTTCTGCCACCACTCCAGTCAGCTCTTATGCTCTTGCTGCCTCTTCGTCTGCGTACTTCCAGCAGTGGCATCTTCGCCTTGGTCACATCTGTGGCTCTCGCTTGTCCTCATTAGTGCGTCAGGTCCTCTTAGGGTATGTATCTGGAGATGTCTCCTTACATTGTAATGGTTGTAGACTTGGCAAACAGACCCAGTTACCTTATCCTACCAGTCAGTCGATATCTCAGCGTCCTTTTGACTTGGTTCATTCTGATGTCTGGGTCCTGTTCCCTTTGATTTGAAAGGAGGTAATTGCTACTATGTTTTGTTTATTGACGATTTCTCTCACTGCACTTAGCTCTATTTCATGAAATCTCATAGCGGGGTTCTCTCTATATACAAAGATTTTGCTGCCATGGTTCACACCCAGTTTTCCACGCCTATTCGTACTTTTCGTGTTGACTCCGCTAGAGAGTATATCTCCCAGCTGTTGCGTGGTTTCCTCACAGAACAGGGTACCCTTGCCCAGTTCTCCTGTCCTGGTGCTCATGCTCAGAATGGAGTTGCAGAACGTAAGCATCATCATCTGCTTGAGACGGCTCGTGCGCTGATGATTGCCGCCTCCCTTCCACCCCACTTTTGGGCTAAAGCTGTTTCTGCATCCACCTATCTCATAAACATTCAGCCATCGACTGCTTTGCAGGGTGGTATTCCTATGGAGTGTCTCACTGGTTGCTCTCCTGACTACTCAGCCCTTCGTATGTTTGGATCTGTGTGCTATGTCCTTCTTGCCCTACGAGAGCACACCAAACTGACTGCTTAGTCGGTTGAGTGTGTTTCCCTTGGCTACAGTGATGAGCACAATGACTATCGTTGTTGGGATCCTGTTGGTCGTTGCTTGCGCATCTCGTGTGATGTAACCTTTGACAAGTCTCGCTCTTACTATCCATGTCTTTCTTCCTGGAGCTTCTCTATGGACGATATATCTTTTCTTCTCCTTCCCGGTTCACCCTGCTATGTGCCTCATGTTTCACCTCTTCCTCCGGCCCCTCTCATTCCTTCTTCTTCACCACCGAACCCCTCTTCTCCAATCCTCCGGCCGGCCGACCCCGCCTCTGGATCCGGTTGCCCTCCACGCACCTGGATTGCCTGGCCGCCGGCGTCACCGTCCCGTCCACCGCTGACCGGCCACCACTGCCCTCGGTTGCCTGCATCAGGCCGCCCGCCCCCGCGCCCCCGTGTCATCCTGCCCTCGTCTACGTGCTTCAGATCGAGCGTAGCCACCCACTCGATCGCTCCTGCTTCAGTTCGAGCAAGGCCAGGTCGCCCGCCCCGCGCCCCTTATTCAGATCGAGCGGGGCTGCCTCGCTCGCCCTCCAGCCCGATCCAAATCGGGTATCTTGCGTGAGTTGACTCAAAAAAAAAGAGAGGAGACTGAACAGAGAAAGCAAAAGAAGACCTCCTTATGTCTTCTTCGGGCTATGTCACTGTTCGTAGGTGTTCAGTGATCTTTGATGGCACCAACTATGCTTAGTTTGTGGGCTTCATGCGCATTCATATGTGTGACCTTCTTCTGTGGGGTGTTCTTTCTGGCGAGGTATGAATAACCCACAAGTATAGGGGATCGCAACAACTTTCGAGGGTAGAGTATTCAACCCAAATTTATTGATTCGACACAAGGGGAGCCAAAGAATATTCTCAAGTATTAGCAGCTGAGTTGTCAATTCAACCACACCTGGAAACTTAGTATCTGCAGCAAAGTGTTTAGTAGCAAAGTAATATGATAGTGGTGGTAACGGTAACAAAAGAGTAATGAAAGCAAAGTAATATTTTTGGTATTTTGTAGTGATTGTAACAATAGCAACGGGAAAGTAAATAAGCGTAAACCAGTATATGGAAAGCTCGTAGGCATCGGATCAGTGATGGATAATTATGCCGATGCGGTTCATCATGTAACAGTCATAACATAGGGTGACACAGAACTAGCTCCAATTCATCAATGTAATGTAGGCATGTATTCCGAATATAGTCATACGTGCTTATGGAAAAGAACTTGCATGACATCTTTTGTCCTACCCTCCCATGGCAGCGGGGTCCTTCGGAAACTAAGGGATATTAAGGCCTCCTTTTAATAGAGTACCGGACAAAGCATTAACACATAGTGAATACATGAACTCCTCAAACTACGGTCATCACCGGTAAGTATCCCGATTATTGTCACTTCGGGGTTAACGGATCATAACACATAATAGGTGACTATAGACTTGCAAGATAGGATCAAGAACTCTCATATATTGATGAAAACATAATAGGTTCAGATCTGAAATCATGGCACTCGGGCCCTAGTGACAAGCATTAAGCATAGCAAAGTCATAGCAACATCAATCTCAGAACATAGTGGATACTAGGGATCAAACCCTAACAAAACTAACTCGATTACATGATAATCTCATCCAACCCATCACCGTCCAGCAAGCCTACGATGGAATTACTCACGCACGGCGGTGAGCATCATGAAATTGGTGATGGAGGATGGTTGATGATGACGACGGCGACGAATCCCCCTCTCCGGAGCCCCGAACAGACTCCAGATCAGCCCTCCCGAGAGGTAGGGCTTGGCGGCGGCTCCGTATCGTAAAACGTGATGATTTCTTCTCTCTATTTTTTTCTCCCCGAAAGCAATATATAGAGTTGGAGTTGGAGTCAGAAGGTCTCCAGGGGGCCCACGAGGTAGGGGGGCGCGCCCTAGGGGGGGGCGCCCCCCACCCTCGTGGACAGGGTGTGGGCCCCCTGGTCTTCATCTTTTGCGAGGATTTTTTATTATTTATTGTAAGATATTCCGTGGAGTTTCAGGTCATTCTGAGAACTTTTGTTTTCTGCACATAAAACAACATCATGGCAATTCTGCTGAAAATCATCAGTCCGGGTTAGTTCCATTCAAATCATACAAGTTAGAGTCCAAAACAAGGGCAAAAGTGTTTGGAAAAGTAGATACGACGGAGACGTATCAACTCCCCCAAGCTTAAACCTTGCTTGTCAAGCAATTCAGTTGACAAACTGAAAGAAATAAAGAAAAACTTTTACAAACTCTGTTTGCTCTTGTTGTTGTAAATATGTCAAGCTAGCATTCAAGTTTTCAGCAAAGATTATAACTAACACATTTGCAATAATTCTCAGGTCTCATGATTACCCATATCAATAGCATAATCAACTAGCAAGCCATAATAATAAATCTCGATGACAACACTTTCTCAAAACAATCATAATATGATATAACAAGATGGTATCTCGCTAGCCCTTTCTGAGACCGCAAAACATAAATGCAGAGCACCTTTAAAGATCAAGGACTGACTAGACATTGTAATTCATGGTAAAAGAGATCCAATCATAGTCACACCCAATATAAATTAACAAGTGATGAATGCAAATGACAGCTGCGCTCTCCAGCTAGTGCTTTTAATAAGAGGGTGATGACTCAACATAAAAGTAAATAGATAGGCCCTTCGCAGAGGGAAGCAGGGATTTGTAGAGGTGCCAGAGCTCGGTTTTGAAATAGAGATAATAATATTTTGAGCGGTATACTTTCATTGTCAACATAACAACCAAGAGATGGTGATATCTTCCATGCTACACACATTATAGGCGGTTCCCAAACAGAATGGTAAAGTTTATACTCCCCCTCCACCAACAAACATCAATCCATGGCTTGCTCGAAACAACGAGTGCCTCCAACTAACAACAGTCCCAGGGGGAGTTTTGTTTTGCAATTATTTTGATTTAGTTTGCATAAAGCATGGGACTGGGCATCCCGTGACCAGCCATTTTCTCGTGAGTGAGGAGCGGAGTCCACTCTTGAGAATAACCCGCCTAGCATGGAAGATACAGACAGCCCTAGTTGATACATGAGCTATTCGAGCATACAAAACAGGATGATTATTTGAAGGTTTAGAGTTTGGCACATACAAATTTACTTGGAACGGCAGGTAGATACCGCGTATAGGAAGGTATATATAGTGGACTCATCTGGAATAACTTTGGGGTTTAAGGGATTGGATGCACAAGCAGTATTCCCGCTTAGTACAGGTGAAGGCTAGCAAAAGACTGGGAAGCAGCCAACTAGAGAGCGACAACAACCATGTACATGCATTAAAATTAATAAATATTGGATGCAAGCATGAGTAGGATATAATCCACCATGAACATAAATATCGTGAAGGCTATGTTGATTTGTTTCAACTACATGCGTGAACATGTGCCAAGTCAAGTCACTTAAATCATTCAAAGGAGGATACCACCCCATCATACCACATCATAACCATCTCAATAGCATGTTGGCACGCAAGGTAAACCATTATAACTCATAGCTAATCAAGCATGGCACAAGCAACTATGATCTCTAATTGTCATTGCAAACATGTTTATTCATAACAAGCTGAATCAAGAACGATGAACTCATCATATTTACAAAAACAAAAGAGGTCGAGTTCATACCAGCTTTTCTCATCTCAGTCAGTCCATCATATATCATCATAATTGCCTTTCACTTGCATGACCGAACGAATGTGAATAATAATAAGAGTGCACGTGCATTGGACAAAGCAATATATGGGCTCTTGGTTAAATCAACAATAAAGCATATAAGAGCCACTTCAACAATTTAATCATGGTCTTCTCCTACTGACCCCCAAAGAAAAGAAAAGAAATAAAACTATTTACAGGGAAAGCTCCCAACAAGCAAAAGAAGAACGGGAAATATTTTTGGGTTTTCTTTTTAATTATTACTACAACAAGAAAAGTAAACTACTACTAATTTTTTGGTTTTTCTTAAGGTTTATTAAACACACAAGAAGAAAGCATAAAAGGAAAATAAACTAGCATGGATGATACACTGAAAAAGTATGATCACCGACATCTAGCAATGAGTGTGTGTGAACATAAATGTAATGTCGGTGAGAAATACGTACTCCCCCAAGCTTAGGCTTTAGTGTTGGGGAACGTAGTAATTTCAAAAAAATTCCTATGCACACACAAGATCATGGTGATGCATAGCAACGAGAGGGGAGAGCGTGATCTACGTACCATTGTAGATCGACAACGAAAGCGTTTGGTTGATGTAGTCGTACGTATCCACGGCCCGACCGATCAAGCACCGAAACTACGGCACCTCCGAGTTCTAGCACACGTTCAGCTCGATGACAATCCCTGGACTCCGATCCAGCAAAGTGTCGGGGAAGAGAGGAGCAGGCAAGGTAATAGTCTCAGGGTTATTTTTATCAAATATCAGCTTATACTTAAGCATCTTTTCCTTATTCTTAACGATAAAATCATGTGCTACCATACTCTTATAGTCTAGAAAAACAGGAGGCGGCAACTTCTCTTCCTTCTCATAATGCCTAGCCCCGTATATAAAGGAGCAAGGGGAGGTGGCCGGCCGGCCCCTATAGGCGCGCCAGGAGGAGTCCTCCTCCTAGTAGGAGTAGGACTCCTACTAGGAGGGGGAAAGAAGTGGGGAGGGAGAAGGGAAGGGGGGAGCCGCCCCCCTCTCCTAGCCCAATTCGGACCAGGGGGGAGGAGGCGTGCGGCCCACCTTTGGCTGCCCCTCTCTCTCTCCACTAAGGCCCATATGGCCCATTACTTCTCCCGGGGGGGTTCCGGTAACCCTCCGGCTCTCCGGTTTTCTCCGAAATCACCCGGAACACTTCCGGTGTCCGAATATAGCCGTCCAATATATCAATCTTTATGTCTCGACCATTTCGAGACTCCTCGTTCATGTCCGTGATCACATCCGGGACTCCGAACTAACTTCGGTACATCAAAACTCATAAACTCATAATATAACTGTCATCAAACCTTAAGCGTGCGGACCCTACGGGTTCGAGAACAATGTAGACATGACCGAGACACGTCTCCGGTCAATAACCAATAGCGGAACCTGGATGCTCATATTGGCTCCTACATATTCTATGAAGATCTTTATCGGTCAGACCGCATAACAACATACGTTGTTCCCTTTGTCATCGGTATGTTACTTGCCCGAGATTCGATCGTCGGTATCTCAATACCTAGTTCAATCTCGTTACCGGCAAGTCTCTTTACTCGTTCCGGTAATACATCATCTCGCAAACTAAAACTCATTAGTTGCAAAATGCTTGCAAGGCTTAATGTGATGTGTATTACCGAGAGGGGCCCAGAGATAACCTCTCCAACAATCGGAGTGACAAATCCTAATCTCAAAATACGCCAACCAAACATGTAACCTTTGGAGACACCTGTAAGAGCACCTTTATAATCACCCAGTTTACGTTGTGACGTTTGGTAGCACACAGTGTTCCTCGGTAAACGGGAGTTGCATAATCTCATAGTCATAGGAATGTATAAGTCATGAAGAAGCAATAGCACATACTAAACGATCGGGTGCTAAAGCTAATGGAATGGTAATGTCAATCAGATCATTCACCTAATGATGGTGATCCGTTAACAAATAAACTGACACATATCTTGGTTAGGAACATAACCATCTTTGATTAATGAGCTAGTCAGTAGAGGCATACTAGTGACACTTTGTTTGTCTATGTATTCACACATGTATTATGTTTCCGGTTAATACAATTCTAGCATGAATAATAAACATTTATCATGATATAAGGAAATAAATAATAACTTTATTATTGCCTCTAGGGCATATTTCCTTCAGTCTCCCACTTGCACTAGAGTCAATAATCTAGATTACACAGTAATGATTCTAACACCCATGGAGCCTTGGTGCTGATCATGTTTTGCTCGTGGAAGAGGCTTAGTCAATGGGTCTGCTACATTCAGATCCGTATGTATCTTGCAAATCTCTATGTCTCCCACCTGGACTAGATCCCGGATGGAATTGAAGCGTCTCTTGATGTGCTTGGTTCTCTTGTGAAATCTGGATTCCTTTGCCAAGGCAATTGCACCAGTATTGTCACAAAAGATTTTCATTGGACCGATGCACTAGGTATGACACCTAGATCGGATATGAACTCCTTCATCCAGACTCCTTCGTTTGCTGTCCGAAGCAGCTATGTACTCCGCTTCACATGTAGATCCCGCCACGCTGTTTAGAACTGCACCAACTGACAGCTCCATTTAATGTAAACACGTATCCGGTTTGCGATTTAGAATCGTCCGGATCAGTGTCAAAGCTTGCATCAACGTAACCATTTACGATGAGCTCTTTGTCACCTCCATATATGAGAAACATATCCTTAGTCTTTTCAGGTATTTCAGGATGTTCTTGACCGCTGTCCAGTGATGCACTCCTGGATTACTTTGGTACCTCCCTGCTAGACTTATAGCAAGACACATCAGGTCTGGTACACAGCATTGCATACATGATAGCTATGGCTGAAGCATAGGGAACATCTTTCATTTTCTCTCTATCTTCTGCATGGTCGGGCATTGAGTCTTACTCAACTTCACACCTTGTAACACAGGCAAGAATCCTTCTTTGCTTGATCCATTTTGAACTTTTTCAAAACTTTGTCAAGGTATGTGCTTTGTGAAAGTCCAATTAAGCGTCTTGATCTATCTCTATAGATCTTAATGCCCAATATGTAAGCAGCTTCACCGAGGTCTTTCATTGAAAAACTCTTATTCAAGTATCCCTTTTATGCTATCCAGAAATTCATTTCTTAGTAATATGTCATCCACATATAATATCAGAAATGCTACAGAGCTCCCACTCACTTTCTTGTAAATACAGGCTTCTCCAAAAGTCTGTATAAAACCAAATGCTTTGATCACACTATCAAAGTTTATTCCAACTCCGAGAGGCTTGCACCAGTCCATAAATGGATCGCTGGAGCTTGCACACTTTGTTAGCTCCTTTGGATCGACAAAACCTTCTTTGCATCATATACAACTCTTCTTCCAGAAATCCATTCAGGAATGCAGTTTTGACATCCATTTGTCAAATTTCATAATCATAAAATGCGGCAATTGCTAACATGATTCGGACAGACTTAAGCATCGCTACGGGTGAGAAGGTCTCATCGTAGTCAATCCCTTGAACTTGTCGAAAACCTTTCGCAACAAGTCGAGCTTTGTAGACAGTAACATTACCGTCAGCGTCAGTCTTCTTCTTGAAGATCCATTTATTCTCAATTGCTTGCCGATCATGGGCAAGTCAACCAAAGTCCATACTTTGTTCTCATACATGGATCCCATCTCAGATTTCATGGCTTCAAGCCATTTTGCGGAATCTGGGCTCACCATCGCTTCTTCATAGTTCGTAGGTTCATCATGATCTAGTAGCATGACTTCCAGAACAGGATTACCGTACTCTGGTGCGGATCTTACTCTGGTTGATCTCGAGGTTCAGTAGTATTTGTTGAAGTTTCATGATCATCATCATTAGCTTCCTCACTAATTGGTGTAGGTGTCACAGAAACTGTTTCTGTGATGTACTACTTTCCAATAAGGGAAGGTACAGTTACCTCATCAAGTTCTACTTTCCTCCCACTCACTTCTTTCGAGAGAAACTCCTTCTCTAGAAAGTTTCCGAATTTAGAAACAAAAGTCTTGCCTTCGGATCTGTGATAGAAGGTGTATCCAATAGTTTCCTTTGGATATCCTATGAAGACACATTTCTCCGATTTGGGTTCGAGCTTATCAGGTTGAAGCTTTTTCACATAAGCATCGCAACCCCAAACTTTCAGAAACGACAACTTTGGTTTCTTGCCAAACCACAGTTCATAAGGCGTCGTCTCAACGGATTTTGATGGTGCCCTATTTAACGTGAATGCGGCCGTCTCTAGAGCATAACCCCAAAACTATAGCGGTAAATCAGTAAGAGACATCATAGATCGCACCATATCTAGTAAAGTACGATTACGACGTTCGGACACACCATTACGCTGTGGTGTTCCGGGTGGCGTGAGTTGCGAAACTATTCCGCATTTTTCAAATGTAAGACCAAACTCGTAACTCAAATATTCTCTCCACGATCAGATCATGAAATTTTATTTTCTTGTTACGATGATTTTCCACTTCACTCTGAAATTCTTTGAACTTTTCAAATGTTTCAGACTTATGTTTCATTAAGTAGATATACCCATATCTGCTTAAGTCATCTGTGAAGGTGAGAAAATAACGATATCCGCCACGAGCCTCAACATTCATCGGACCACATACATCTGTATGTATGATTTCCAACAAATCTATTGCTCTCTCCATAGTACCGGAGAACGGTGTTTTTGTCATCTTACCCATAAGGCACGGTTCGCAAGTACCAAGTGATTCATAATCAAGTGGTTCCAAAAGCCCATCAGTATGGAGTTTCTTCATGCGCTTTACACCGATATGACCTAAACGGCAGTGCCACAAATAAGTTGCACTATCATTATCAACTCTGCATCTTTTGGTTTCAACATTATGAATATGTGTGTCACTACTATCGAGATTTAATAAGAATAGACCACTTTAAGGGTGCATGACCATAAAAGATATTACTCATATAAATAGAACAACCATTATTCTCTGATTTAAATGAATAACCTCTCGCATCAAACAAGATCCAGATATAATGTTCATGCTTAACGCTGGCACCAAATAACAATTATTTAGGTCTAATATATCCCGAAGGTAGATGTAGAGGTAGCGTGCCGACCGCGATCACATCGACTTTGGAACCATTTCCCACGCGCATCGTCACCTCGTCCTTAGCCAATCTTCGCTTAATCTGTAGTCCCTGTTTCGAGTTGCAAATATTAGCAACAGAACCAGTATCAAATACCCAGGTGCTACTGCGAGCATTAGTAAGGTACACATCAATAACATGTATATCACATATACCTTTGTTCACCTTGCCATCCTTCTTATCCGCCAAATACTTGGGGCAGTTCCGCTTCCAGTGACCAGTCTGCTTGCAAGTAGAAGCACTCAGTTTTCAGGCTTAGGTCCAGGTTTGGGTTTCTTCTCTTGAGTAGCAACTTGCTTGCTGTTCTTTTTGAAGTTCCCCTTCTTCTTCCCTTTGCCCTTTTTCTTGAAACTAGTGGTCTTGTTGACCATCAACACTTGATGCTCCTTCTTGATTTCTACCTCCGCAGCTTTCAGCATTGCGAAGAGCTCGGGAATAGTCTTATTCATCCCTTGCATATTATAGTTCATCACGAAGCTCTTGTAGCTTGGTGGCAGTGATTGGAGAATTCTGTCAATGACGCAATCATCTGGAAGATTAACTCCCAATTGAATCAAGTGATTATTATACCCAGACATTTTGAGTATATGCTCACTGACAGAACTGTTCTCCTCCATCTTGCAGCTATAGAACTTATTGGAGACTTCATATCTCTCAATCGGGCATTTGCTTGAAATATTAACTTCAACTCCTGGAACATCTCATATGCTCCATGACGTTCAAAACGTCGTTGAAGTCCCGATTCTAAGCCGTAAAGCATGGCACACTGAACTATCGAGTAGTCATCAGCTTTGCTCTGCCAGACGTTCATAACATCTGTGTTGCTCCTGCAGCAGGCCTGGCACCCAGCGGTGCTTCGAGGACGTAATTCTTCTGTGCAGCAATGAGGATAATCCTCAAGTTACGGACCCAGTCCGTGTAATTGCTACCATCATCTTTCAACTTTGCTTTCTCAAGGAACGCATTAAAATTCAACGGAACAACAGCACGAGCCATCTATCTACAATCAACATAAACAAGCAAGATACTATCAAGTACTAAGTTTCATGATAAATTTAAGTTCAATTAATCATATTAAAGAACTCCCACTTAGATAGACATCCTCTAATCCTCTAAGTGATTACGTGATCCAAATCAACTAAACCATGTCCGATCATCACGTGAGATGGAGTAGTTTCATTGGTGAACATCGCTATGTTGATCATATCTACTATATGATTCACGCTCGACCTTTTGGTCTCCGTGTTCCGAGGCCATATCTGTATATGCTTGGCTCGTCAAGTATAACCTGAGTATTCTGCGTGTGCAACTGTTTTGCACCCGTTGTATTTGAACGTAGAGCCTATCACACCCGATCATCACGTGGTGTCTCAGCACGAAGAACTTTCGCAACGGTGCATACTCAGGGAGAACACTTCTTGATAATTAGTGAGAGATCATCTTAAAATGCTACCGTCAATCAAAGCAAGATAAGATGCATAAAAGATAAACATCACATGCAATCAATATAAGTGATATGATATGGCCATCATCATCTTGTGCTTGTGATCTCCATCTTCGAAGCACCGTCGTGATCACCATCGTCACCGGCGCGACACCTTGATCACCATCGTAGCATCGTTGTCGTCTCGCCAATCTTATGCTTCCACGACTATCGCTACCGCTTAGTGATAAAGTAAAGCATTACAGGCGATTGCATTGCATACAATAAAGCGACAACCATATGGCTCCTGCCAGTTGCCGATAACTCTGTTACAAAACATGATCATCTCATACAATAAAATTAGCATCATGTCTTGACCATATCACATCACAACATGCCTGCAAAAACAAGTTAGACGTCCTCTACTTTGTTGTTGCAAGTTTTACGTGGCTGCTACGGGCTTAGCAAGAACCATCTTACCTACGCATCAAAACCACAACGATAGTTTGTCAAGTTGGTGCTGTTTTAACCTTCGCAAGGACCGGGCGTAGCCACACTCGTTCAACTAAAGTTGGAGAAACTGTCACCCGCAAGCCACCTCTGTGCAAAGCACGTCGGGAGAACCGGTCTCGCGTAAGCGTACGCGTAATGTCGGTCCGGGCCGCTTCGTCCAACAATACCGCCGAACCAAAGTATGACATGCTGGTAAGCAGTATGACTTATATCGCCCACAACTCACTTGTGTTCTACTCGTGCATATAACATCAACATATAAAACCTAGGCTCGGATGCCACTGTTGGGGAACGTAGTAATTTCAAAAAAATTCCTACGCACACGCAAGATCATGGTGATGCATAGCAACGAGAGGTGAGAGTGTGATCTACGTACCCTTGTAGACCGACAGCGGAAGCGTTAGCACAACGCGGTTGATGTAGTCGTACGTCTTCACGGCCCGACCGATCAAGCACCGAAACTACGGCACCTCCGAGTTCTAGCACACGTTCAGCTCGATGACGATCCCCGGACTCCGATCCAGCAAAGTGTCGGGGAAGAGTTCCGTCAGCACGACGGCGTGGTGACGATCTTGATGTACTACCGTCGCAGGGCTTCGCCTAAGCACCGCTACAATATTATCGAGGATTATGGTGGAAGGGGGCACCGCACACGGCTAAGAATATGATCACGTGGATCAACTTGTGTGTCTAGGGGTGCCCCCTGCCCCCGTATATAAAGGAGCAAGGGGAGGAGGCCGGCCGGCCCCTATGGCGCGCCAAGGAGGAGTCCTCCTCCTAGTAGGAGTAGGACTCCTACTAGGAGGGGGAAAGAAGTGGGGAGGGAGAAGGAAAGGGGCGCGCCCCCTCTCCTAGTCCAATTCGGACCAGGGGGAGGAGGCGCGCGGCCCACCCTGGCTGCCCCTCTCTCTCCTCCACTAAGGCCCATATGGCCCATTACTTCTCCCGGTGGGGTTCCGGTAACCCTCCGTGTCCGGTTTTCTCCGAAATCACCCGGAACACTTCCGTGTCCGAATATAGCCGTCCAATATATCAATCTTTATGTCTCGACCATTTTGAGACTCCTCGTTATGTCCGTGATCACATCCGGGACTCCGAACTAACTTCGGTACATCAAAACTCATAAACTCATAATATAACTGTCATCGAAACCTTAAGCGTGCGGACCCTACGGGTTCGAGAACAATGTAGACATGACCGAGACACGTCTCCGGTCAATAACCAATAGCGGAACCTGGATGCTCATATTGGCTCCTACATATTCTACGAAGATCTTTATCGGTCAGACCGCATAACAACATACGTTGTTCCCTTTGTCATCGGTATGTTACTTGCCCGAGATTCGATCGTCGGTATTCCAATACCTAGTTCAATCTTTACCGGCAAGTCTCTTTACTCGTTTCGTAATACATCATCTCGCAACTAACTCATTAGTTGAAATGCTTGCAAGGCTTATGTGATGTGCATTACCGAGAGGGCCCAGAGATACCTCTCCGACAATCGGAGTGACAAATCCTAATCTCGAAATACGCCAACCCAACATGTACCTTTGGAGACACCTGTAGAGCTCCTTTATAATCACCCAGTTACGTTTGTGACGTTTGGTAGCACACAAGTGTTCCTCCGGCAAACGGGAGTTGCATAATCTCATAGTCATAGGAACATGTATAAGTCATGAAGAAAGCAATAGCAAACTAAACGATCGGGTGCTAAGCTAATGGAATGGGTCATGTCAATCACATCATTCTCCTAATGATGTGATCCCGTTAATCAAATGACAACACATGTCTATGGTTAGGAAACATAACCATCTTTGATTAACGAGCTAGTCAAGTAGAGGCATACTAGTGACGTTTAGGTTTGTCTATGTATTCACACAAGTATTATGTTTCCGGATAATACAATTCTAGCATGAATAATAAACATTTATCATGATATAAGGAAATAAATAATAACATTATTATTGCCTCTAGGCATATTCCTTCAGTCGCTCCGAACACCCCTAATCCAGGACTCCCTCAGTAGCCCCTGAACCAGGCTTCAATGACGACGAGTCCGGCGCAGATTGTCTTCGGCATTGCAAGGCGGGTTCCTCCTCCAAGTACTTCATAGAAGATTTTGAACACAAAGATAGTGTCCGGCTCTGCAAAATAAGTTTCCACATATTGCCATAGAGAGAATAATATTACACAAATCTAATCTGCTGACGTATTCCGTAGCGTGACACACGGCCAAGCCTTTATCGACATTTCTTATCCTCAGCGCGTTATGCGAGGCGGTTTCCTTGGCACATCTTGTTAAAGCAGAGATCGTGTCCCCTTATCCGGGATTCTCATCAATACGGGCGTGGGTAACCCAACCGCGCCTTGTATTACGGCGCTTGGAGATAAGCGAGTTTTACCAGGCTGGTGGGGGCATGTAGTTCGCGTCCCCATATAAGGGGATAAGGATCCACCTTTTCACCACGCCTTCTTCCTCCTTTGCCTATCCATTCTTGCGCACTCGAGCTCCAGCGCCCAAGTCCGCACTCCACCTCAACCTTCTCTAGCCATGTCCGGAGCGGGAGGCAAGTGGATGGTCTCCTCCGTCACGGAGGGACACATCAAAAAGCTGAGGAAGGCCGGATACTGTCTAACGACATCGCGTACCGGCTTCCCGAAGAGGGTATTCCTCCCCAGCCCCTAGGCCCCCATGAGAGGGTGGTGTTCCTCCCCCATTTCCTCCGCGACTGGGCTTCCTCTCCACCCATTTGTCCGGGGGCTCATGTTCTACTACGGCCTGGATTTCCACGATCTGGCCCCGAATTTTGTCCTCAACATCTCGGCGTTTATCGTCGTGTGCGAGGCTTTCCTCCGCATCCGCCCCCATTTCGGCCTATGGCTCAAGACTTTCAATGTCAAGCCGAAGGTGGTGCGCGGCAACCAGGCAGAGTGCGGAGGCGCCATGGTGGGCAAGATGGCCAACATCTTATGGCTCGAGGGCTCCTTTGTGGAGACCCTGAAGGGGTGGCAATCGGGGTGGTTTTACATCACCGAGCCGCGCGACCCGACATGGGTCGCAGCCCCGGAGTTTCGATCCGGACCCCCTACACGGCTCACCTCCTGGAAGGAGACGGGCCTGTCGTGGGGTAAAAAAGGAGAGCTTGACCGGACTCCAAAACATGCATCCAACCCTGGTGGACCAAGAAGCTCAAAACTTGTCAACGTAGTCCAGGTTATGCTCATCCGCCTAATGATCCCTCCCCGTGTCAACAACGGGCTTTCAACCTTGTGGGAGTTCGACCCCGGCGCGAGCAACCAAAACTCTGAGCAGGCTCTTCGACACGACCGTTACTGAAGATGCCTGGAGGTGCTTTTCAAGGGGCCGAGGCCCCCAGCATCCGCTACCGAGGAGGATCGCGGATAGAGTACGCAGCGTCACGCTCATGCGGTAAGCTGTTTTTTCCTTTTAACAGGGTATCAGTTTTTCATAAGTTTTTGACTTCATATGCGGGATCTAAGCTCCCTTACCTTTTAACATGACTGGCAGGTGAGTCCGACAGATCAACTGTCCGGACTTCCTTTGCCCGAAGGCCCAGCGGACGCTCGGCTTGGCGAAGCCTGCTGGCTTCCGGCACCCTATGTGGTGCCGGAGAAGAAGGCCGCGAAAAAGGCCACGGGGACTCGAAAGAGTGCCCGGCGCCAGGAGGTGTCGGATCCATCATCCGACGGTTCCGAGGCGCATTCCTCCCGTGAAGACGAGGAGGAAGAAGAAGAGACCTCTCCCCCTCCAGCGGGAGGAGAGAAGAAAAGGAAGGCCGCCCTCTCTGGGAGGCCGAGGGTCCAAGAAGGGGAAAACCCTTCCTCGGACTACTCCACCGACGCCGACGACGGCGGAGAGGAAGTGGCGCCCAGGCCAAGCCTGGCAAAATCGTAAAGTAATCCGGATACCAGAGTAATTCATAGTATCGGTTTATTGCACAGCTTTCCCTTACGTCGAATGTGTTTATGTAGCCCACCCAAAGACCGGCTCAACGCGTCGTCGAGTGGTTCACTGGACTCGTCGGATGTGAACTCGCTTCCGACAACTTCCTCCCCCCGCCCTACGGATGACACCGAAGTGTTGTCCCAACAGGTTCCAAGCCGGGAGGAGGTGGTCCTGGAGGCGCTGCAAGGCGACCTCCCGGACTCCAGGAGTAAAGGGGATGAAACCCCCCAGGGCTCCCAAGTCCGCTCTAGGCCGGACACCGCTCCGGAACCTTCAAAGGTTCCAGAGTCCGGAGGGGGACCTCCTTCCAAGAGGAGCAAGTCCACCATGCCGGTGGCCCCCGTCAACCGGAGGCGCCGGACAATATGTTGGAGGCGCTCCAAGGTGCCTCCATTGACGAGGAGCACCGCACTATTATGAGTGCGGTGGTCCAGAAGGTTCAGTCCGCCAAGAGCGGACTGACTGAAGCTTGTACTAGCCTTTTAACAGGCTTTGAGGTAAGTAAAGAATGTGTAAATAATATTACCGCATAGACAGTAGCCCCTGATGCTCTGTTTGGCGTTCGGGAAGAAAAGCCGAATAGAGGATCAAATAAAATTCGCAGGAGTCTAACAAAAAGGAGTCAATATGCGTATGCAGGCTTCTCTGCTTGCGTCCGCCGCACTGACTGCGGAAGTGGACACGCTAAAGCAGAACCTCGAGCGGTCCGAGCAAGAGCTCGAGCGTGCCAAGAAGCAGCTCAAGGACAATGAAGGTAAGAAATACCTTGTTTTTAAATATATATAAAAAGGTGCAATTGCAAAGAATGACAGGATTATCGGTGGCTATTGTAGGGGCCACGTCTGAAGTGGCGACCCTTAAGCAAGCGCTGGTCGAGGCCGAGAAGAGGGCGGCCTCGGAGCGCACCGAGCGGGAGAAGTATGAGGCCGAGGTTGGCAAGGTGCGGCAAGAGCTCCAGGCTCTCATGGAAAAACATGAGAGTTTGGAGCTTGACTCAAGACGCGAGCGTCCGAGCTCGCGGTGGCTATTGAAAATGCCAAGTCTGCCAAGGCCGAATCCCAGAAGACCCTCCAGGAGTTGGATGAGGTGAAGAAGATAGCGGCGGGTAAGGCATTCTTTATGCAAAGCAAACACATAAACGTGAGTTACTTGTTACTTACCCGAATCCGGAGCTCTCCAGGAGCGTTCGCAGATCTTCCCCGGAGTGTGTCCGATGCCGCCGCATTCTATCGAGCCGAGGAGGGCAGCTCGACAGAGAAGGTGTTCTGGTCTCAGTATGCTGAGGCCGGACACCCCGTGCCCCTGAGCGACCAGCTGAAGCAACTGGTCGAGCTCCACAAGGCGGCCGAACAGGCCATGAAGGGCCTCTATTGTTGGCTGTGGCCTGGAGGGGCTCTGCCTGGGAGCTATTTCGGGCTGGTGCGGCGGCTGGTGGAGGCCTGTCCAAGGCTCGAAGTCATCAAGCGCTCCGTCTGCATTGAAGGTGCCCGTAGGGCCCTTGCCCGTGCTAAGGTGCACTGGGGCAAGCTGGATGCTGAGAAGCTTGTGAAGGACGGGCCACCGCCGGGGAAAGAGCATCGCAAGCCCGAGAATTACTATAAGGATGTTCTGAAGGGTGCCCGCCTTGTGGCGGATGAATGTTCTAGGGATGTAATTTTTGAGTGAAACTTGCTCGTTTTGTCCTGTGCGCTGAAAACTTGTTTATATGCGCTAAGCAATGCTGTTGGAATTTAAAATATTACCTTCTGTGCGGCTGTTTATCAATTCTGAGAGATGGCGAGTCGTCGGCTTCTGCCCCCGTGCCGCTAGTGCTGGGGTGTTCGGGGATAAACCTGAGCGCTCTTTTTCCCATGTTTGGGTCCTTCGAGGGAGGCGCTCAGCCCAACGAACAAGGCAATCGGACTATAATGCGTGAACACTCTCACTTAGCCATAGAATTCTATAATTTTAAATTTCGGCGAAGCCCCTGGTATTCGGAAGACCGAGTTCGGGGCGCTATCCACGCCTTGGCCGGACAGAGCCGGCTCCTCGCCCTAAGCGGCATAAGTCTTTAGGGACTCGAAAAAACCTCTCGAACAGCGACCAGCTCTCGCTTCATCATGACAGTCAGTTTTAGCTTTCTCCACTGAGGTGCTCGACCCAGCTCAACTGGGGCACAATCGCAGTGGTTCTCCTAGTGCTACCTTAGCCGATATAGCGGAACGTAAGGCACCAAAACATAGGAGCCGGGCAAACCCAACTATTGACCCAAGACATGATTCGGAGCCGATGCATATAATGCTATAAGTTCGGGGTGCCGCACTTGTTAAAGTGTTCGGACTTCTCACACCATATTGAGGGGTACTAAAGCCCCTGGCGTATTTTGGCCGTACCAACGTGTACGGGTGCAACATGTCGTTAAGGAACATATATAAAGAAAAAAGGTAATGCAAAAATAGACGAAAGCTATGCATTGTTTATTAAAAAGGGCTGCGATCAAAGCAGAACGATACAAATAATGCGATAAGTGAAAGGTTGGACTAGTTAACATGTCCGTTCCAGGGGCAAGCTGCGGAATAGTATGCGGAACAGGTATACTGCTCGTGATAGAGACCACCTGGGAGTTCCGTAATGCGGCGTGGCTTGTCTGCTTCCCTGGTTCTTGCATCGTTTGTGCGGCAATTGAACTGCCGAACAGGCCTTCCGAAGGATGGAGTCCTGAAAGTAAGAGAAAATTAAAAAAATCGGCAGCCCCTGGTACGGTTTAAGCCGTGTTTTGGGCGTGCCGTGATGGCCCTCCCCCTGTACCCATGGTATCTCTAGAGCGTAGTTATGTACGCGAAGTACTGGCGTCGCCTTTTTGCGAGGGTTGGGGTTGGGGCCGCATTGCTACGCCTGCTCGGATCGTGCCAGGCGGTCTTGTTGTAGGTTACTCCGGGCGCGCTTGACGGTGTCTGGCCGGACTGGAGAACTGCCTGGAGAGGCTGCTTTGTACTTCCGCTGCAAGGGCCGCCGTGTGCTCCTCCGTTCGGAGGGAGCGTTCGGTGTTTCCATTGACCGTAATTACTCCTCGAGGGCCTGGCATCTTGAGCTTAAGGTATGCGTAGTGCGGTACCGCATTGAACTTGGCGAATGCGGTTCGCCCGAGCAGTGCGTGATAACCACTGCGGAACGGGACTATGTCGAAGATTAACTCCTCGCTTCGGAAATTATCCGGAGATCCGAAGACCACTTCAAGTGTGACTGAGCCTGTACAGTTGGCCTCTACACCTGGTATTACGCCTTTAAAGGTCGTTTTGGTGGGCTTAATCCTCGAGGGATCTATGCCCATTTTCCGCACTGTATCCTGGTAAAGCAGGTTCAGGCTACTGCCGCCGTCCATAAGGACTCTAGTGAGATGAAATCCGTCAATAATTGGGTCTAGAACCAATGCGGCGAATCCGCCATGATGGATGCTAGTGGGATGGTCCCTTCGATCAAAAGGTGATCGGGCAGGAGGACCATGGGTTGAACTTTGGGGCGACTGGCTCTACGCGTATACGTCCCTTAACGCGCTTTCGCTCCCTTTTGGGGACGTGGGTTGCGTATATCATGTTCACCGTCCGCACTTGTGGGGGGAAACCCTTCTGTCCATCTGTTGTTCGGCGGCGCGGGGCTCCTCGTCGTCATCGCTATGCAGCCCCTTGTCTTATTTTCGGCATTTAACTTGCCTGCTTGCTTGAACACCCAACAATCCCTGTTGGTGTGATTGGCCGGCTTTTCGGGGGTGCCATGTATCTGGCACAAGCGGTCGAGTATTCGGTCCAAACTGGACGGGCCCCTAGGATTCCTTTTGAATGGCTTTTTCCGCTGACCGGATTTAGAGCCTCTGAATCCGGCATTAACTGTCGTATCCTCAGCATTGTCGCCGTTAATGCGGCGCTTCTGCTTGTTGCGACGCGACCTGCCACTACTGTCCCTGGTGTCCGAATTACCAGGGTTCTTGGTCATATTGTTGCTACGAGCAAGCCAGCTGTCTTCTCCCGCGCAAAAGCGGGTCATGAGTGTCGTGAGTGCTGCCATAGATTTCGGCTTTTCCTGTCCAAGGTGCCGGGCCAGCCACTCGTCACGGATATTGTGCTTGAAGGCTGCTAGGGCCTCAGCGTCCGGACAGTCGACTATTTGATTTTTCTTTGTTAGGAACCGTGTCCAGAATTGCCTGGCCGATTCCTCTGGCTGCTGAATTACGTGACTTAGGTCATCGGCGTCTGGGGGTCGCACATAAGTGCCCTGGAAATTGTCGAGGAATGCGGCTTCCAGGTCCTCCCAACAACTGATTGATCCTGTTGGCAAGCTGTTAAGCCAATGCCGAGCTGGTCCTTTAAGCTTGAGTGGGAGGTATTTGATGGCGTGGAAATCATCGCCGCGGGCCATGTGGATATGAAGGAGATAATCCTCGATCCATACCGCAGGATCTGTTGTGCCATCATATGATTCGATGTTTACGGGTTTGAAACCCTCGGGGATTTGATGATCCATTATTTCGTCTGTGAAGCATAGTGGGTGTGCGGCGCCTCTGTACTGGGCTATAAATCATGACGTAGCTCCAATGAGCTTTGTCTACTGTGTTCGGCCCTGCCGAATTTGTGGCCGGCGTGACGGTTACCGTCTCGAGCCGTGGGGCGCCCACGCGATCCGTAGATCGATCTTGTTTGCCTTGCCTTGTCCTCCAACATATCTCGTAAGTCCGGCGCATATTCCCGTGCCTTGGTACGGGGTGCGGCTTGAGTGGAGGGCCGAGAGGCCTCTCTGTCGCGGCCACGAGGTGGCCGGTCGGCCGCATCAAGTGCTTCCTCCTCTAATCGGGGTAGCAACCTGCGCTTTGGGTAGCTCTTGGAGGGGCGTTCGAGTTTATGCTCTTCGGCCGCAAGGACTTCAGTCCATCTGTCGACTAGCAAATCTTGATCAGCTCTAAGCTGTTGCTGTTTTTTCTTGAGGCTTCTTGCCGTGGCCATAAGCCTGCGTTGAAAACGCTCTTGCTCGACGGGATCCTCTGGCACGACGAATTCGTCGTCGTCGAGGCTTGCCTCGTCTTCGGAGGGAGGCATATAATTATCGTCCTCGACCTCTCTGTCTGCCGCTCTCTCATGAGGGCTGGTTTCTCCATCCTCCTGTGCTAAATCTTGCTGGAGGGGGTTTTCTTCGGCACTTTCCGGAGTATTATTATCTCCCGTGCTGGAATCACCGTATTTGTTTTGGCGGGATTTTGAGCGGCGCCGCTGACGCCGGCGCTTAGGCTGTTTCTTGGAGGGGTCATCCTCCGCTGTTCCATCGCCATCTCCTTCTTTTGGGGTGTCCACCATGTATATGTCATATGACGAGGTGGCTTTCCAGGGCCTAGTAGGCGCTGGTTCTTCATCATCTCCTTCATCGGCGTCCATACCGTCGATGTCTTCGGAGTCGAAGTCGAGCATGTCGGTTAAGTCGTCGACAGTGGCTACAAAGTGGGTGGTGGGTGGGCTTTGAATTTCTTCATCGTCCGTACCCAACCTTGCTGACCGTAGTCCGGCCAGGGCTCTCCTGATAAAGAGAGAGACTTCAGTGTCTTCAGGATATCGCCGAAAGGCGAGTGCTGAAAGATGTCCGCGGCAGTAAACTCCATGATCGGCGCCCAATCGGATTCGATCGGCAGGGGCGCAGAGGGTTCGGAGTCGGCTCCTTGGAGTCACGAGTCTCGCGGAGTGCGGGGCTGGTGTTCGGCTCAATCGCCTGGGATCGCAGCCCCCGAGGTGGCGTCCAACCGCCCATCCTCGATCGGCGCAGTTGGCTCCGAATTAAGGGTCGAAGCGATGCGGGTGCGGCCTCCAGGGCACTGTTCGGCGGCAGAGCTAGATCATGCTCGTCGGACAGTGCGGCGCGCTCGGCAGTGGCTCGAATCCGTCGAAGATCAAGTCCCCGGCGGATGTCAGCCGTGTAGTTTAAACTTCCAAATCTGACCTGACGGCCAGGGGCGTAGCTTTCGATCTGCTCCAGACGGCCAAGTGAATTGGCCCGCAGTGCGAAGCCGCCGAAGACGAAGATCTGTCCGGGGAGGAAGGTCTCACCCTGGACTGCATCGCTATTGATGATCGTAGGAGCCATCGAGCCTGACGGCGACGACACAGAGGAACTCTCAATGAAAGCACCAATGTCGGTGTCAAAACCGGCGGATCTCGGGTAGGGGGTCCCGAACTGTGCGTCTAGGCCGGATGGTAACAGGAGGCAAGGGACACGAAGTTTTACCCAGGTTCGGGCCCTCTCGATGGAGGTAAAACCCTACGTCCTGCTTGATTAATATTGATGATATGGGTAGTACAAGAGTAGATCTACCACGAGATCGGAGAGGCTAAACCCTAGAAGCTAGCCTATGGTATGATTGTTGTTGTGTATGTTGTCCTACGGACTAAAACCCTCCGGTTTATATAGACACCGGAGAGGGTTAGGGTTACACAAAGTCGGTTACAATGGTAGGAGATCTACATATCCGTATCGCCAAGCTTGCCTTCCACGCCAAGGAAAGTCCCTTCCGGACACGGGACGAAGTCTTCAATCTTGTATCTTCATAGTCCAGGAGTCCGGCTGAAGGTATAGTCCGGCTATCCGAACACCCCTAATCCAGGACTCCCTCAGGCATACCATGGATCTCCGAACTTCTCCGCAACATAAAGGATTTCCCAGCTACAATATCCCCGGCTTCCCGCAGCTCCTCCTTCTTTGCCCTCATAGCAGAGCGGAGATCCTTTTTTGTCACAGCAGCCTTTTCAAGGTCCGATGTCTTCGCTTGGTTTTATTTTTCAAGAACCCGGCAACGGTCGGCGGCGGCTTTTAATTCAATAGCCATCTTGGCCATCTTGTCTCGGGTCTCGCCATGCGCGGCCCTTCTCGGCTTGCAACTCTTCGGCCGCCTTCAAAGCAGCCGCATTACCCAACCTCGCTTGTTCCTTGGCTCGGGCAAGTTCTGCCCGCAAGGCTTCAACAGTGGCAGCTCCATCTGCAGTCACAACATATTAAAGATACTGGCATCATGCTGCTCTTCCTATGTGGCGTTTACCAGATAATGACACTTACCCTGTGCCTCGTCAAGCCTTTTGTTAACAAGCTCGATGTCGGCGTCTGCCGCATCCAACTGCCGTTCTAAATGGGCAAACTCGCTAGTCCGGCTAGCCACCGGAGCTTCCATCACCTGCACATAGAGGCAGTATGGTTATTACCTGGGAATATGATCCTCTGTTCGTCGTCGTTTCCGATGACAACCAGAGTCTCAGGGGCTACTATCTACACAGGGCACACCTAGCATGTGCAGGACTATCATACATTCTTTTACGTACCTCAAAGCCTGTTAGTAGACTCATAAAAGCTTCATGCAATCCGCTTTCGGCGGACGATATTCTCTCCATCACCGTATTCATCAGCACACGGTGTTCATCTGAGATGGCCGCTCGCCCCACCAACTCCCTCAGAACATCCGATCGCACACTAGACGGTGCCGGACTCTTTTGTCTGCTCTCTTCGGGAGCCGGACACTGGGAGCTTCGGGGGTCAATGGGATTATCTTCTGGCCTCACCGGACTCGGAGAGGCCCTCCGCGACGACACTTCAGGGTCGCCCGCTTCCGGAGCGGAGGAGTCCGGAGGAGGCGTTTCGCTCTCCATCATCTCTGGAAGAAGATCCCCCGAAGACGAGCTCATTTGAGAGGGGCTAAGGCCCGAACTGCAAAGATATATGCGGTGGTTATTTTCTCAGAAGAAAAAGATGGCATATCTGTACTATTAAAGTATTTCGGGTTCACTTACGACTCGCGGGAGAATTGATTCCCCCGCAGACTTTGTACGGCAACGGCGCCCCCCAAGGTAGGACCCTCTGTGGGAGACTTCTTCTCCCGTTTGGAAGTTTCGGCTTCCGAATCCCCGGGCGCAGTCCTTTTCCTCTTCTGGTCGTCTTCCTTCATGGAGACGCTCGCTCCCTCGGCTAGAATGGGCAGTGTTGGGGGCCCGCGTCCGCCCGCATTATCCTCCATAGTATCTTCCTTCAAGGGCTTCGGGCAAGGTGCGGTCTGGAGCATCTTTTTCCAATACCGGATTTTCCAAACCCTCGGGGAGGGGGGCCGAACACCGAATCAACTTCGCCTTTGTTAGCCAGTCCTGGTCAAAAAGCGAACTCTCAGAAATAACTTCGTGACAAAGGAGAGATAGTATGTTCGGCCGGAAGATGCCTTACCTGTTTGGCGGCGCGGTTACTACTCAGGCTCACGTCCTCGGTGATTTCCGGACACTCCACCTGAGGTCCGAAGAATGACTTGTACATCTCCTCGTGCGTCAGGCCGAGAAAGTTTTGAATGACACGCGGTCCCTCGGGATTGAACTCCCATAGGAGAAGAGGCCGGCGTTTGCAAGGCTGGACTTGATGAACCAGCATAACTTGTACTACTTCAACCAAACTGAAATCTCCATCGAAGAGATCTCGAATGCGGCTTTGCAGTATAGGCACGTCCTTGGCTGGACCCTAGCTCAGACCTCTGCTGATCCATGACATCAGTTGTGGTGGAGGGCCCGAGCAAAATACAGGGGCAGCTGCCCACTTGGCACTTCTAGGAGCCGTGATGTAGAACCACTCCTATTGCCACAATTCAGACACCTTTGGGATGGAACCTTTAGGCCACGGAGCTCCCGTCATCTTGCGTATTGAGGTACCTCCACACACTACTTGTTGCCCCTCGATCAACTTCGGCGTTACTTCAAAGTTCCTGAGCCATAGGCCAAAGTGAGGGGTAACCCGGAGGAAGGCCTCACACACGACAATAAATGTCGTGATATGAAGAAAGGAGTCCGAGCTAGATCATGGAAGTCTAGCCCGTAATAAAACATCAAACCCATGAAGAAAGGATCCAGAGCAAGGCCTAGACCTCGGAGGAAGTGGGAGATGAACACGACGTTGTCGTTGGGTTCGGGGGTAGGGACGGCCTGCCCTCGGGGCCTAATGTTGGGGATATTACTACTGGGCGTAAACCGGCCTATCTGGGCCGGGTTAACTTCGTCAGTAGTTAAGTATGTTAAAGCCCAAGAAGGATGAGGGCTCAAGGCCCATGGTCGGTTCAAGGCCTGTAGCCGTAAACCGGCGTTAGTAGTTAACTTGTATTGTAAGTTAGGAATAAGTAGAGACCAAACCGGACACATCTATGAGCCGGTATTGGGACTCTGTGAACCGACGGGCGTCACCCATGTATATAAGGGGACGACCCGGCGGCGGTTCAAGGACAACAGACAACAACTCGAGACTTAGGCGAAGCTTGTTTGCTCCCTAGTCATCGAAACCCCATCAATTCCATCACAACTAGACGTAGGCTTTTACCTTCATCGAAGGGGCCGAACTAGTATAAACTCTCTTGCGTCCCTGTGTCCGCTTTAACCCCTTCAAGCTAACCCGTCGCGATGGCTCCACGACTAAGTCCTTTCTCTAGGACATCTGCCGTGACAAAACCACGACAGTTGGCGCCCACCGTGGGGCTATCGCACGATGGTTTCAAGTTCTTGGAGGGCCGCTTTGAAGGACTCGAGGGCTACGCCGTAGGCCGGATGACTAAGAGTCATTGCGGCAAGCTCTACATCGACGATGCAAGCTGGGGCCCCGAGGCCGGCTCAGTTGAGTATGGGTACCGGGTCCCCTTTGGTGGCATACACGTTTTCATCGGCAAGATCGGAGAACCGGGCCCTGAGCCGGATATCTGCACCGACCTCGTCGAAACGGCTCAGCGTGCGCGATTAGCCCGGGTTAAACCGGCCATGAAGCGTGCCTTCGTGGGAGTCATCCATGGAGGAGGTCATGAGGATGGATCAGGATCTAGCGGTGAGACCGTCATTTACTCCAGCGATGAGTCATCAATCGGAGAAACCGAATCTCTATATCAGCTACAAGATGGCCGGATTGGGGGCTGTTCCGATGCGACAGTATTCCGGACCCCTCTGATCTGCCCAACCGGGTTGGAATATTCATGGCCGGCACACAAGCAGCGCTTCATTCTTCGACCGCTGCGGCAACAACCTCCGTTCAGCAGCGGCGACGGCTGCCGGGGCAGGAGGCCCTGTGCGCCCGCCGGCTCAAGTTCTATTAGAGCTATTTGATGCATTGGCTGTGCTTATGGCAGAAGCTAATCTGGCAGATCAGGACGTCCACAACGCGGAGATTGCAAAGGTAAAGGAACAGATCACCCAGGCCAAGGCGGATCTGGCAGCTGAGGACACCAGGATGGCCACAGAGTGGGCCGCTTTAGACGCACAAGCCTACAGGCTCATGTTGGACCAGAACGCGTCGCAGGAAGTCACAAGGAGGAAGTACCGATCCCGTTTGCCTCCGGTTTTCGAGGCCAGAGACCTTTTCAACATCCCAGGAGCAGGAACCAGTAATCCGTTGGAGGGAAACTGGGCAGAAGCTCCTGAGACTGGTGCGCCGGTTCAGCCTCGTCGGATGGACCCGCCTCGTCAAAACACCGTTATACCTCAGGCTGTTTTAACACCTCTGGGTCACTACTCCAACCCAATGGACAATATCGTCGCCGCTGCTGCACGGCTGGAGGCCATTCCAATTGAAGGTGACTCGCCGCAGGCAGTAGAGACGCGACAGGTCACGGAGCTTCTAAGGACAGCTTTGGTCCAACAGGAAGCATACTCGTACAGCCGCGACCGGAGCCACTCGACCCCCGAAGCCGGAGCTATAGCAGACATATGGATGAACCGGCAGTGTCGAGTAATGAACAACGTGGAGCACCCGTGGCAACAACCCGGCGGGTGGTGTTGATAACGCTCAGGAAGTGGTGGACCGGGCCCGAGCACGCAGGGAGGCCGAGTTAGCCGCACAGCATCAGGCTCGGCAGCTCACGCCGGTTCGTCCAACTATCTCGATCGAACCTGGTGTTACTTCTAGTTCTTTGGGGGTGCCTTGCCTTGTCCCCGCTTTACGCAATGTGCGCCTGCCCAAGGATTTCAAAGGCCCGCGCAAGTACCAAATTACACGGCGGATCAACCTCCAGAGACATGGGTGGAGAGCTATGAGATGGCCATGGAGATGCTTGATGTGGATGACGCGGCGTGTGCGAAATACTTCACCATGATGCTTGAAGGAACGGCCCGTACTTGGTTAAAAAGCTTGCCGGCTAATTCTATCAGTTCATGGGCCCAATTACGAGCCCGGTTTATCAGCAATTTCAAGGATACATGTAAACAGCCTATGTCGATAGTGGACTTAGCTGCCTGCGTCCAGGAGGAAGGAGAATCAACGACTCATTGGGTGCGCGGTTTCACAAGTGTTGCATTCATCAGACCGCATCAACGCTGACACCGCAGTAACCCTAGAAGGCAACTGCCGGTTTGGGCCCCTAAAGCTGAAGTTGGGACGGATGAAGCGTCATTGCACTGACATGGGGACCCTCATGGCTGCTTTGGTAAAGTATGCTGATTCTGATAGTACCAAGGATCCCGAATCTGATGATGACAAGGCAGGGAAGGGAAAGAGGAACAGCAACTCCAAAGGTCAGCAGCATCACTGGGCAGCAATGGTGGTGGAGGCAAGCGTAAAGCGGATGGTAACATGGACTTTGTGGCTAATACCAACAGCGCAGGACAATGGCCAGCGACGCAAGGGTAAACCGAAAAATCGCAGTGGGGCACCCAACCCTAACCCGGACCGCCTAAACTATCTACTGAGCCAGCCCTGTCCAAGACATGGGACGAAGGAGGCGCCAGCAAACCACCTTTGGAAGGATTGCTTCATTATGCAGGAGTTCAAGAATTCTAATGCTTTCCGGTATGATCACGGCTCCGGCGGTGGCTCAGGATCCGGGCCGGGTTACGGTGGAGGAAATTCCGGTTCAGGATTTAATGGTAATCCGGGCGGACATAATAATCAAAATAGTCAGAACAACCAGGGTGGTTACAACCAACAGCAGCAACAGTCAGGTTACCAGAGCAACCCAAAGCAGTTGAGTAGTGGCAGTACCATGTCTTCACCACTAGCTTGGACAAGCGAGACCGGAAGGTTCAGAGGCGGGCAGTCAACTCTGTTGAACCGGCCAGTGCCCCGTTATCTACGCTGGTCTGAACAGCCAATCATATGGAGCAGAGAGGATCACCCTCCCCAGGTTGATAATCCGGGTCAGTTGGCTCTGGTGGTGGCGCCTCAGGTGGGAGGTTACAAGTTCACCAAAGTGCTCATGGATGGAGGGAGCAGCATTAATATCTTGTACTATGAGACCTTCCGTCGTATGGGACTAACAGATAAAAATCTCAAACCGTCTAATACGGTGTTCCACGGTGTGGTACCTGGCAAATCAGCATATCCTGTTGGTAAGATAGCTCTGGAAGTGGCCTTTGGGGATGATCATGATTCCAGGTCGGAGACATTGACGTTTGAAGTGGTGAAAATCCAAAGTCCATATCACGCCCTGTTTGGGCGACCGGCCTACGCCAAGTTTATGGCACGGCCCTGTTATGTGTATTTGCAGCTCAAGATGCCGGGTCACAAGGGGACAATAACGGTTCACGGAAGCCGCAAAATCGCTTTGGAGTGCGAGGAAGGAGATGCGGCCTATGCAGAGTCGGTTTGTGCCACCGAGGAGCTGAAGTATTATAAGGACAATGTTGATCCGGCGGACATGACTCCATTAAAGAAGCCAACTACGGAGCATGATCCGGCCCTGAAGTTCAAATCGGCAGCAGAAACTAAGCTTGTTGACTTCGTACCTGGCGATTCGTCCAAGCAGTTCAGCATCAGTGCCAACTTGGATCCGAAATAGGAAAGCGCGCTCATCGAGTTCATCCGTGAGAATCGGGACATTTTTGCATGGAAGCCCTCTGACATGCCAGGTGTACCGAGGCAACTCGCTGAGCACACCCTTAATGTGGATCCTAAATACAAACCGGTGAAACAGTTCCTCCGCCGGTTTAACGAAGAAAGACGCAAGGCGATTGGAGAAGAGGTAGCCAGGCTCTTAGCAGCTGGCTTTATTGTTGAAGTTTTTCACCCTGAGTGGCTTGCCAATCCGGTGCTGTCCTTAAGAAAAACGGCACCTGGCGCATGTGTGTGGATTACACAGATCTTAATAAGGCTTGTCCAGCAGATCCTTTTGCCCTCCCCCGTATTGATCAAATTATTGATGCTACGGCGGGTTGTGAGCGTTTAAGTTTTTTGGATGCATATTCTGGCTATCATCAGATCAAAATGGCAGTTAAGGACCAGGAGAAGACGGCATTCATAACTCCCTTTGGAGCCTTCTGCTATGTGTCTATGCCCTTTGGGCTCAAGAGTGCCCAGGCAACTTATCAACGGTGTGTACAAAATTGTCTTCACAAGCAGATTGGCCGTAATGTACATGCTTACGTGGATGATATCGTGGTTAAGTCCAGGGAGAAGGAGACTCTGATTGATGATTTGAAGGAAACCTTTGATAACCTGAGGACATACAAGATGATGCTTAATCCGGACAAGTGTGTCTTTGGTGTACCGGCGGGCAAGTTATTGGGTTTTCTGGTGTCCAACAGGGGAATTGAGGCTAATCCGGAGAAGATCACAGCCATCACCTCCCTGGCTAAACCGAAGTGTATCAATGATGTTCAACGCCTGGCAGGCCGGATTGCCGCGTTAAGCCGGTTTATCAGCGTCTTGTGAGAAGGCAATCCCTTTGTATCAGATGTTGAAGAAGACGGATCAGTTTGTCTGGAGTTCCGCTGCTGATGAAGCATTTGAGGACTTAAAGCGGCAATTGGCCAATCCGCCTGTGCTCGCCGCTCCCATTGACAAGGAGCCGTTACTGCTATATGTTGCTGCTAATGCTCGTGCGGTCAGCGTGGCTATTGTGGTGGAGCGAAAGGAGGCAGGTAAGGAGCATCCGGTTCAACGTCCGGTCTATTATATCAGCGAGGTACTCATTGAGTCCAAGCAAAGGTATCCGCATTGGCAGAAGCTGGTGTATGGAGTTTTTATGGCAAGCCGGAAGCTTAAACAATACTTCCAAGGGCACCCAATTACGGTGGTCAGTTCTGCTCCTTTGGGGGATATCATCCAGAACCGGGAAGCAACTGGCCGGATTGCCAAGTGGGCTATAGAGCTTGGGCCGCACGGTTTGAAGTATGTGCCTCGGACGGCGGTTAAGTCTCAAGCACTTGTTGATTTCATCAATGATTGGACGGAAATGCAAGCACCTGAAGAAAAGCCGGATCACACATATTGGACCATCCATTTTGACGGATCCAGGCAATTGGAAGGCTCGGGGGCTGGAGTCGTATTAACTTCCCCACGAGGTGATAAGTTTTGTTACATGTTCTCCGCTTAATGTTCCCTTGTACTAACAATGCAGCTGAGTATGAAGCCTTGCTCCATGGTCTCCGGATGGCTAAGGAGATGAATCTAAGTCGAGTTAAGTGCTTCGGTGACTCGGACCTCGTGGCTCAACAAGTATCTGGCACTTGGGACTCCAAGGACCCACTCATGGCAGCATATCGTCGTGAGGTGGATATTGTTGCAGGTCACTTTAAAGGCTATCAGGTGGACCACGTGGACCGACGGAAGAATGAAGCGGCGGACGCTTTAAGCCGGCTGGGCTCTCAGCGCAAACCGGTCCCGCCCAATGTTTTTCTGGATGTGCTGCACAACCCGTCGGTCAAGATCCCTGGTGAAGCGGATTTGGCTATTCCTGATCCGGAGGCTCAATTGGTGGCAGCTCTTCATGTTATTCCGGATTGGACGCTTCCTTACCTGGCGTACAAGAACCGGGGCGAGTTACCAGAGGATGAGACTCTGGCCCGACAGATAATCCGATGCCAAGTCCATGACTATTATCAACGGCGAGTTGCATCATTGCAGTGTGTCAGGGGCGTTTCAACGCTGTGTGTCTCCTGAAGAAGGCCGTGAAATTTTGCGTGAGATCCACGAAGGAGATTGTGGTCACCACGCCGGTTCAAAATCTCTGGTGGCTAAAGCGTTTCGCCATGGCTTCTATTGGTTAACTGCTCATGCTGATGCGGAGGATCTGGTCAGACGATGTGATGGTTGCCAAAAGTTTCAAGACGTGCTCATGTGTCGGCTCAAGAATTGAGAATGATTCCAATTACTTGGCCGTTTGCGACTTGGGGGCTGGATATGGTTGGGCCTTTCAAAAGGTCCAAAGATAAGAAGACCCACCTCCTGGTGGCGGTTGACAAGTTTACAAAGTGGGTGGAGGCAGAACCTGTTAGCAAGTGTGATGCGGCCACGGCGGTTCAGTTCATCAAAAAGTGATTTTCCGGTTTGGCTTTCCACACAGTATCATCACAGATAATGGTACCAATTTGTCCAAGGGTGCCATGAAGGAGTTCTGCGAACGGGAGCACATCCGGCTTGACGTTTCATCCGTAGCGCACCCACAGTCCAATGGTCAAGCAGAAAGGGCTAATCAAGAGATCTTGAGAGGCATCAAGCCCCGGCTTATGGTTCCTTTGCAGAGAACACCGGGTTGTTGGGTAGAAGAGTTACCATCTGTGTTATGGAGCATCAATACCACACCCAACAGATCAACAGGATACACACCATTCTTCATGGTCTATGGAGCGGAGGCGGTTCTCCCAGTGATATCCGTCATGATTCACCCGTGTGGCGGCTATGGTGAAGCGGACAATGAGAACAGCACGGCAAGACGCTTTGACCTGGTTGGATGAAGAACGTGACATAGCAGCTGCCCGCTCGGCGATTTACCAACAGGATCTTCGTCGTTATCACAGTCGCCGAGTCAGAACCAGAACCTTTTCAGGAAGGAGATTTGGTGCTCCGGCTCATTCAAGACCAGACTGATATGCATAAGCTATCCCCACCTTGGGAGGGACCTTTCGTGGTCAGCAAGAATCTGCATAACGGGTCATACTATCTAATCGATATTCGAGAGCATAAAGACTCACGTACATCAGAGGAAGAGACCAACAGGCCGTGGAACATAGCTCATCTTCGGCCTTACTATACCTGAGCCATTGGCTCTACTTATGTACATATTATGATGATGTATATATTATGATTAAATATAATAAATCGGAACCTCAGCTAAAGTGGGGTATCTATCCTTTTACATCATGTGTGGTTACACGGAGTTGTTCTAAAGCGGCCTCCGGTTTACCCCTTGAGTTAGCTTTTCAAAAGCATCATGTTATATCACTTGGGGGCTTGGTTGTGTCCGAACCAATGCAACACCTCTTGATAGGCGAGAGCCACCAGATCACTTGGGGACTTGGTCACGTCTGAACCAGTCACGCCTCTTGATCGGCCTAAGGCCACAGAATCACTTGGGGGCTTGGTCGAACCCGAACCATTGCCATGCCACTTGATCGGCATAAATGCCACGGTTTCATTTGGGGACCTGGCTGACTTGAACCATAGCTACACCTATCGGGAGCTTGGTCGTGTTCCGACCATGGTAACGCCATCTGATCAGCTCAAATAAGCCTCTTTTTGCAAACGGTTTTGTCATTGCCTTTGCTTCACATTTTTCTTTGAAAGATATTTCTTTCTTTTTATTGCGTTTTTTAAACCGACAAAGTTTTAAGCCGGTTTAACTGTCAATTGACGGAACACGGTTCATTTTTAATCCGGAGACTATTTGCCCGGTTTGATTTTTTTTGTTAACATCCTATTATGGAGTAACACGGTGTTTATTATAACCCGGCACGGTTTACATGGTAAACCGGCATCATATATATATAGGGAGCTGCTATCTCCTCCAACAGTGTGGGTTTATAAAACTCCGCTTCAAGATTGGCCAAGCCAACTTCACGCTCAACGATGGCAGGTATTATGTATCTCAAAAATTTGGTCATATACTTAAAAATTTCGGATGTTTTGATTTCATGTATGCAGACATCATATTCCGCCTGACGGTACAACCGCGGTGGCACTTTAAGATTTTTTATTGCAGAAAGTACTTTGGAAAGTTCATCACCCAAAGGAAGAGCAAGTTGCAGTAATTATGCACGAAGGCATATCAACATCAAAAGTATCAGCTAGCCTATTACAAGGCAACACGGTGCCCACAATAAGATCATTGTTTTTCTCAAGGAGAGAGTTTAAACCGGCTTCCGGTTCAAGCTTGGTCACCAGCCTGGCCTGATGGTTGTGGGTCATCCCGCGCCGCTTCAGCTTCAGTTTCTCTACCCAGCGGCTGGAAATCAACAGTTGTCCAGTCGATTCCCATTAATGCTTGAAAGACAGCTTCATCATGGATCAGCAACGACGGTTAATATCGGGAGCGTAAGTATGCTTACGGATTGGAGGGATAAGATTTTCCGCTTCATGAATTGGTGCAGCTATTCGCTTGTTTTGATTGTCATATTGGGCTTGATAATGAGACAAGTCTGCTTCTTCAGCCAATTGACAAGCTAGCGGACGCACCTCCCGGTTTATTGCTCGCAGATCCGCTTCACTAAACTCTGACCCGTCTTCCTTCAAGCTGGGATAGCCCTGAGCCGCTTCAATAGGATCAAAATCCGGCACCCAAGCTTTTGCCCGGATTAAGGCATTGATCGCACCGGTTCGAGCAGCAGATTTCTTCAGCTCTTCAACCCGGGCAGGAAGCACCGACAGTTTCATCAGAGTGTCCTGAATCAAAGTGGGCGCCGGCTTGTTGTGGGATGCAGTACAGATGATCCGCTGTGCACCAGTGTACAGTTGTTCGATCAACGTGTAGGCGGCTTTCAATTTCTTCCGCACATCTGACCCCAAGTGACCAATGCGTGTCCCTGAAATATCATAAAGGGTTAACAAACCGGCAGCTCTGTAAGACGGCAGAATCAATTCAGAAGTCAAACTGGCTTACCAAAGATAGCAGTGGTCATGGCATGCACGTGCCGCTTTATGCTGGTCAGTTCATCCGCCACCGGTTTTAGTGCAGCCTCGGCATCTTCTGCTCGTTTGATTAAAGCGGATTTTTCAGTGGCCCAATCCGCCCGCTTCTTCTTGAAGCTCTCCTTAAGCTGTTCCATGGCGCTTAAAGCGCTGGTTAATTCCTCTTTTGCTTTGGAGGTTTCAGCTTGTTGGGATTTCAGATTATCTTGGAGATCGGCGACTTGGCTTTCTTTCGTCTTCAGCTCAGCCTGCATGCAGACAGTTATATGATTCAGCAAAACGGTACAAGGATTGAAGTACCAACCACATAACAAGTTATGCACTTGGCACTTGGGGGCTAATGCATATTCGATCTTCATCTTTCAATTGCTTACAAAGTCCCAAGATCAATACAAGTATTCAACTTGGCACTTGGGGGCTAATGGCTATTTGCTCGATATATTCTGATGCGGCAATCTCAATTACTTAAAGTATCGGTTTAACTACGCTAAGTTGAACCGGCCCTTGGGGGCTACATCAGCGAATTTCAAGCATTAAGATTTATATTAGTAAGTCCCGTTTGAAAGAAGATTACAAACCGGCCCTTGGGGGCTAGGAGCGTCAACAAGAATTGAAATAGACAAGCAGGAAAGAGCATATGGAAGTTACCTCATATTTATCTTTCATCATATTAACCAGACCGGCTTCATAGTCACGACTGGTATACAGCCGGTTCAGGTAGCCGGAATGGATATCTTGGGCGTTCAGAGCAGCGTAAGTCGCCAGATCAGCATTCCACTTGCCTTTGCCAAAGGCAGCAAATTCTTCCTTGGCAGAATGTTTGGACAAAGCGACAGGATTGCTTGGCTCTGTATGGCCCAGTGCCAAGTAATGACAACCTCATCATCCTTGGTATCGCCGGTTTGCACTGGGGCTGTTGGCTTGTCAGTAGGCTTTGTTGGACCGGTGGATTTCTCAATCCGGATGGAGCTTGTGGGCTGATTGACAGGATTTGAGGTATTAATAGGTCTCTCTTCAGCAATAAGATCATCGTCTTGCTGCGGTGGATCATTGGGTATATCCTCAGGAATAGCCGCTTCAAGATCTGGTGTTTTGCCCGGTTCAAGGATGGCATCCTCTTCGGCCGCTTTGTCCAGGCGAGCCTTCTTGCTTGGCCTAGGCTTGGCCCTGAAAGGAATAACAAAATCAAATACAGCATATGTTCCAAGGCGATGTGCTGCAAATATTATGATAAGTATAGCTTACCCAAGCACCGTTTTGAGCGGTGGCAGCTGAGTAGCCGATGACTCGCCAGAGGATGAGTGGGAAGTAACCTGGTAATCGGAGTCAGATGGATTAAGAGGTTGACGAAAGCAGCCCGCTTTAGGACAAGCACTGACAAGCAAATTAGAGACCTCTGAACGGCGTTTCCGAACCGGACTGTTCGGTAAACCGACGGAGGTAACTACCTGGCCGCTGTGCCGGGTTGTGCGACGAGCTTCGTGCTGTTGGGTCTTCATAAGAAATTTGGGATCCAAATAAGCAAGAGGATGAGAAAATTTAACTTTCCGGTTTGCCTGACGGATTTTTAGTGAAGGCAAAGGTTCTGAATCGGAAGAGAGAATAATTACCTCTGCACATCAGCATGGCTGGCTTCGGCATCATCCTGACAAATATCATCATCAATAAGACGCATGAAAAATAAGCCAAGTGAGTCAAGCCCTACCTCAAGGTCCGGATTATCCACATCATCATCAGGGGCCGGATTAGAGGATGCAGTGGTTCTTTTCCTGTGGGCAGTCTTCTTCACAGCTTTAGTCTTTTGCCGGGTTGCTCTTCTTTTTGTCTGGTTTTTCTGGTTTCTCCTGCGGCAGTTTCTTGCTCCAAAACGGATCATTGCCCTGGTTACACAGACACTGATATTAAACAATGACCAGATATATCAATAGCAGATTTAGCAAAAAGAAAAATCAAACTCTTACAGCTGGCGGTTTGTTGGTGGCACAGAAGGGAAGCAGGCCGGTTTTAGCACAGATGTGTTCCGGTTCATTCAGCATCTTATTCACAGCCTCTGTGATTTCTTCATCGGTGAGCTGGATGTTGGAATGTCGCAGTGGGTCATCAACACTGCCAGTATACTCGCACATCAAACCGGAGCGCTGACTAAGGGGCAGTATGCTCCATGATATCCAACAGGAGCGAGATCAACCCCTGTTAAACCGTTGGCCATAAAGGCTCTGAGCTTCGACAGTTGAGGAGCATATTTGCTTCTCTCCTGGGCAGTCAACCTTTGCGGAAAAGGGTGTGTATTGCTGAGCCGCTCCGGACGAAAGCCAGGCAAGGGATTCTCACCAGCAGGGGAGGTGTCTTTGCAATAGAACCATGTTTGATTCCACTCTTTGGGGTGGCTGTGCAGTTTGGCGTGAGGGTATGTGACCTCTTTCCTTTTCTGAATCGCCACGCCACCCAACTCCGTATTGGAGCCGTCAGTAAACTCAGTACGGCGGTTTAGATGGAAACAGTCTCTGAACAATTCCACTGTGGGCTCCTCTTGAAAGAACGCCTCACAGAGCACTTGGAAGTGACACATGTTTGTAACAGAGTTGGGGCCAGTATCTTGTGGATGGAGTTGAAAATCGGCTAAAACGTCCCGGTAAAATTTAGAACCGGGCGGCTTAAAGCCCCGGGCTAAGTGATCTACGAAAACGACGACCTCTCCTTCTTGAGGTGTGGGAGGGCATTCTTTGCCAGGAGCCCTCCAATGGATGGTATCTTTGCTGCCTAAGGCGCCGATCAGGACTAAATCGTCCAGTTGAGCCTCTGTGACGCGAGAAGGAACCCAGTTGCACTCATATACTTGCTTGGCCATGATGAAATCTACAAGGTAGAGTGATCCCGGTTCAAAAATGCATTGATTAAGGTACATTGGTATGTGCAATGTTAAACCGGAGACAGATCTATCTAAACCGGAGTTTTATGAAGCAACAACATCTGGCGGTTCAACAAGGGGACTAATGGTATATACCGGTTTGGCAATTTTTTCTACAAAGTTAAACCGCCTGGTCTAAACATTGAAGCAGATGAGTAAGTTTACAGAAACAGATTTCACAAGACTTCTCTACAGCGACGGATCTGAAGCAAGTTCAGAAAAGAAGGAAAATATTCAAGGTTCAAAAAAGAACAGTACTGAATCAATGGGCAGAGATACATATAGATCTATGGTCTTGAGGCATGAAACTGAAGGCGGATGCTAAAACCTACCGCTACACAGAGCAAGGATTCACAGATGCATCTAGGAGCTATCGTATGAACACGAAACAGGCGATGAACACTAGAAGAACATGAAACCCTAGAACAGATCTGTGTTGAAAAGAACAGAAGACTTACTGGAGATGAGAAAGACGCGGAAGGTTGCCGCGGTACTCTGGTGCGCCCAGGTTGATGCAGCGGCCAAGGTTGATGCAGAGGTTGACGGTGGCGGCGGAGCTCCGAAGCTGGGCGACGCGAGGAAGACGAAGCAGAAGGGCACGGAGGGGAAAAAGAAATGACCCTTCGGTCCTATTTATAAGGCAAGGGACAGGAGTCAGGCGCGAAAATCAAGGGACGAGGGTTTGGAAACGAAGATGTCGCCTTAATTGTCGCAGACCTATTAAGGTCCTTTATAACAGGTGACGTCACGCCGGTTTACAACGACCAGAGAAGATGACATCACGGCGGTTCAACAAACTACAAGAAGATATTGAAGATGAAGATTTTTGCTAAAGGATTGACATGAACATGTTCAAATCAATCTGGGGCCTAATGTTGGGGATATTACTACTGGGCGTAAACCGGCCTATCTGGGCCGGGTTAACTTCGTCAGTAGTTAAGTATGTTAAAGCCCAAGAAGGCAGATGAGGGCTCAAGGCCCATGGTCGGTTCAAGGCCTGTAGCCGTAAACCGGCGTTGGTATTAACTTGTATTGTAAGTTAGGAATAAGTAGAGACCAAACCGGACACATCTATGAGCCGGTATTGGGACTCTGTGAACCGACGGGCGTCACCCGTGTATATAAGGGGACGACCCGGCGGCGGTTCAAGGACAACAGACAACAACTCGAGACATAGGCGAAGCTTGTTTGCTCCCTAGTCATCGAAACCCCATCAATTCCATCACAACTAGACGTAGGCTTTTACCTTCATCGAAGGGGCCGAACTAGTATAAACTCTCTTGCGTCCTTGTGTCCGCTTTAACCCCTTCAAGCTAACCCATCGCGATGGCTCCACAACTAAGTCCTTTCTCTAGGACATCTGCCGTGACAAAACCATGACAGCGATGGCCAACGATTCACCGCAAGCCGCTCACTCCCCCAAGACCAAGGATGATGCGGAGGTGCTGTCTCGAAGGACTGTTCCAGGCGGGGGGAGAGGCTCAGGAGGCGCCAGAAGGAGAAAGACCCGTCGCCGGACACCAAGGGGAATCAAATCCTATGGAGACTGGTGGGAAGGGCCGTATTCAGTTCGGCCCTCAGCCGGACTCAATTCCAGAGACCGATGCGGCTCCGGAATCTGGCACGCAACCTCCTTCGAAAGAAGGGGGGATGCCTATTCCGCTGGTGACCCCTGTCCAAGAGCACCAGGGCACCGGATAATCTGCTGGAGGCGCTTCCATTGTGGAGGAGCACCCTGTACTTATGGGCACGATAATTAAAAGGGTTTAGTCCACCAAGAGCGGACTAACCGAAGCCTGCAGCAGCCTGCTTACAGGTTTTGAGGTAAGCGACATAAAAAAGAGAAAATCCCAATGTAGACAGTAGCCCCTGAGACACTGTCCGATGTTCAGAAAGAAAAAGCCCGACAGAGGATCAATCTCCTATTGTAGGAAACTAACTAAAATTTTCTGAAATGTAAACACAGGCGTCGTTGTTGGCCGCAGCCGCAGATACTTCCGAAGTCTCCAGACTGAAGCAGTAACTGGCGGAGGCCGAGGAGGAGCTGGGCCAGGTGAAGAGGCAGCTCCAGGAAAAACAAGGTAAGAAATAACCTGTTATGTATTCGAAAAAATGAAAATGATATGCAATGACCGAAATGCCATGATATGTACAGAGGCGACGACCGAGGTCGAGGTCCTGAAAAAGGCCCTGGTCGAAGCTGAAGGGAAGGCTATCAAGGAGCAGGCCACTCGGAAGAAGCTCAAGGCCCGGGTCAACGAGGTCTAACAGGAGCTCGATGACGCAGTGTAGGATCGAAAGTATGTCTAGAGGGGGGGGTGATTAGACTACTTGACCAAATAAAAACTTAACCTTTTCCCAATTTTAGTTCTTGGCAGATTTTAGCTATTTTAGGACAAGTCAAGCAATCATCACATAATTCAAGCAAGCATGCAAAGAGTATATTGGCAGCGGAAAGTAAAGAATGCAACTTGCAAGAATATAAAGGGAAGGGTTTGGAGATTTCAAACGCTATTGGAGACACGGATGTTTTTCCCGTGGTTCGGATAGGTGGTGCTATCCTACATCCACGTTGATGGAGACTTCAACCCACAAAGGGTAACGGTTGCGCGAGTCCGCACAGGGCTCCACCCAAGGGCAACGGTTGCGCGAGTCCACGGAGGGCTCCACCCATGAAGGGTCCACGAAGAAGCAACCACCCACAAAGGGTCCACGAAGAAGCAACCTTGTCTATCCCACCATGGCCAACGCCCACGAAGGACTTGCCTCACTAGCGGTAGATCTTCACGAAGTAGGCGATCTCCTTGCCCTTACAAACTCCTTGGTTCAACTCCACAATCTTGTCGGAAGCTCCCAAGTGACACCTAGCCAATCTAGGAGACACCACTCTCCAAAAGTAACAAATGTGTAGGTAATGAACTCCTTGCTCTTGTGCTTCAAATGATAGTCTCCCCAACACTCAACTCTCTCTCATAGGATTTGGATTTGGTGGAAAGAAGATTTGAGTGGAAAGCAACTTGGGAAGGCTAGAGATCAAGATTCATATGGTAGGAATGGAATGTCTTGGTCTCAACACATGAGTAGGTGGTTCTCTCTCAGAACATATGAGTTGGAATGGTGTGTGTGTTCTGATGGCTCTCTCATCGAATGAGAAGAAGGTGGAGGGGTATATATAGCCTCCACACAAAATCCAACCGTTACACAATTTCCCAATCTCGGTGGGACCGAATCAAAACTCGGTCGGACCGAAAATGTAAACCTAGTGACCGTTAGGAATTTCGGTGGGACTGACATGCAACTCGGTAGGACCGATTCGGTTAGGGTTTGGGCATAACGTAATCTCGGTGAGACCGATTACACAAACTCGGTGAGACCGATTTGGTAATTAGCTAACCAGAGAGTTGGTCAGGCAAACTCGGTGGGACCGATTTGCTCTTTCGGTGAGACCGAGTGGAACTCGGTGAGACCGAAAAGTTACAAAGGGGAAACACTGAGTTTACATTGCAATCTCGGTGGGACCGATTCGCTCTTTCGGTGGGACCGAAAAGTTACGAAAGGGAAACAGAGAGTTTGCAACCCCATCTCGGTGGGACCGAGATCCTTATCGGTAGGACCGAATTGCTAGGGTTTGGCAGTGGCTAATGACAAGTGAAACTCGGTGGCGCCGGATAGGAAAATCGGTAGGACCGAGTTTGGCTTAGAGTTTAGGTCATATGTGGATATGGGAAAGTAGTTGAGGGTTTGGAGCATATCATTAAGCACATGAAGCAAGAGGCTCATTAAGCAACACCTCATCCCTCCTTGATAGTATTGGCTTTTCCTATGGACTCAATGTGATCTTGGATCACTAAAATATAAAATGAAGAGTCCTGAGCTTTTGAGCTTGAGCCAATCCTTTGTCCTTAGCATTTTGAGGGTTCCACTTTCACATCCATGCCATGCCAATCATTGAGCTTTCCTGAAATAATCATCTTGGAATAGCATTAGCTCAATGAGCTATATGTTGTTATGAATTACCAAAACCACCTAGGGATAGTTGCACTTTCAATCTCCCCCTTTTTGGTAATTGATGACAACATATAGATCAAAGCTTCGACAAATGATAATAAGCATGAAGTATATCGTCGCTTTGAGAAGTATGTGATAAGTAAGAGCTCCCCCTAAATTTGTGCATATTTAAAATTTGCTTTGGACTGCAAATGCACAAAGAGTTAGATCATGGGTTACTCTTCCATGTCACATACATCTTGGTGGAGCGCTCAAAATGATAAGATTGAAATACATGCACTCATCACCAAGAATAAGTGAATGATCACAAACGATAGATAGCATGATAATATTTAAGCAAGCATTAAGCAAACATTAAGTGTAGCTTATGATCAAACACATGATCATCGATGTCTCACAAATAATGACATAGTATCAAGCACTCAAAAGCAAAAAGGTTCGAAAAACCACCAAATAAAGCAAGAGAGAAAAGCAACACACTCTCTCTCTCGAAGCCTATGATCTATACATCTTCTCCCCCTTTGGCAACAAGTTACCAAAAAGTTCCTAGAAAATGCATAGCGCTAAGTCGTCGCTCAGGCTTGATCTTCAGGTGGTGGTGGAGTCCGGATCACTCCAAGGACGAAGGCTTCTGTAGATGCTGAAGTAGTCGCTGGAGTTGGAGCTGAGGTAGACGCTGGAGCTGAGGCTGTGGCTGGTGCTGAAGTAGTAGCTCTGGTGTCAGCAACTGGCAGTGCAGACGACCTCGGGCCTCGTGGCACTCTAGAAAAAGCATGAGTTGTGGTCCTGCCTCTCCTCTCATTCATGTCCTCCTGGAGCTGCTCCACTACAGACTGGACTTCTGTTACCTTGACATCCAAGTCATAGAACTTCTGTTCCATGATCCTCTCTAGGCTCTGCTGATTTTTAGTGAGGTTGGCTAGACTTTGCTCAATTCTCAGCGAGGATGCAATCAAGTAACTGAGCTGCTCTTGGCTTGGTCTTCAAGAAATAGTCAGATGCCTCCTCTTGAGTAGGCATCCTGGCAGCTTTCTCCTTCTTCGCCTTCTCCTTCTTTGCATATGCTTGTGCAGACGATGGCTCATTCTCTGTCATCACAACTTCATTGTTCTCAAAATCTGGACGGATGGGCAGGTGTTCCTTATCCAACAAATATATGCCCGTGCCCATCTTGGAGTTGATGAGCTCCTGAATCTGAGGGGCATATCCACAGCTCCTCTTTTGATCTGCAGCTGTCCTCTTAATGGTTTCCACAATGAGACTCATGACCTTGAATTTCTGAGGCACGTCAAAGACATGAAGCAGGTTGATCGCGTGACCTCTGATCATCTTGTGATCTCCAGACTTAGGCAACAGAGTGTGCCTTAGTATCCAATTGATAGTAGGCAATCCTGAGAGCAGATAGTGCACTGAGCCAAACTTGAATGTGTCAAGAGCTTCATTGGGAATTTCCTTGTACATGTTGGACATGGAGTTATGGTCCATCTTCTTCTTGGCATAGATATCCAAGTCCTCATCTTGCTCTTCTGGGGCATTGATGATCTGTGCCCACTCAGCCACTGTAGATTGGTACCTTGTACCCTCAGACATCCATGTAATCCTTCCATCGGATAAAAGTGAGCTGTGGAGTAGAACTGCATGATGAGTTCCTCGTTCCACTTTGTGAGCTTCTGCCCAACAAAGTCCTCTACTCCACACGCTCTGAAGCTGTCCTGAACTCCTGGGTAGTGCTCTTCATTCTCCTTGATGTAGTCCAGTCGACCCATCTCATGTCACAAACGATTGGCTTCTTGTCAAGCAAAACAGTCTCATAAAATCTTGTTGCTCCTTTGTATGAAATCTGTAGTCCACGGCAGTCCTTCTCCTAGAAGCATACGGGTCTGCTTCTCTCCATTTCCTGAGCCCTGAGTCTCTCCTGAGCTTCATGTCCTCAGCCACAGGATGAGCATCGTTGTGGTCTGGGATCTTGGGCTTGAGCTTCCGAAGGACACTCTCTTCCTCTTCTTCAATAGCTTCAGGCACTGGGGCCTTGTTCTTTTCTGCAGCAGGTATACTCCTTGTGTTTCTCTTTGGAGCTGTCTTAGGCTTAGATGCAGCCTTAGGAGCTTCCTTGGGCTTGGATGCAGCTCCCCCTGACCTTATGGCATCTCCCATAAGTTTGGCTGCCTTGGGTGCTGGTGCAGCAACCTCTTCTTCCTCCTCCTCTTCTACCATGATGGAGGCTCTCCCAAGCACTTTGGCTACAGTCTTCTTTACTCTCTCTTTCCTCTTTTTGCCCTCAGCAGCAATGGGCTCAATGGGAGCAGGTGCAGGCTTCTCAGTTGAGGCTCTAGCCTTTGACATTGGCTGCCCCCTGCTGGCCTCTTGATTTCAGGCCTGGCTTTGAGCCTTGAGCTGGCTCAACCCTTTTGGAAGTGGCCTCTTCCTCTGCCACATAGTCTTCATCCTCAGAATCAGACGTTCTCTTCTTCCTTTGACGTGTGGCAGCCTTAGGCAGATTGCTGGGTGTGCTCCTGCTGCCATCATCAGAAGAACTTGAGGGGCTAGTGCCCTCACTCATCACAACTTGCTGCTCTGAGAGGTTCTGGCTGTCACTTTGATCAGACATGTTGCAAACTGACTGCTGACCCTGTGAATAGATTATAGAAGAGATAGAGTGGATGAGCATCACAAAAAGCAGAGATTTTTGCAAAAGATTAATTCAAAAACTTAGTTTTAGTTTTCCACAGAAAGCATCTCGGATCTACCGATTTTCAAACTCGGTGACACCGAAGCAGTTTTGGCACCAGAACTGGTGAACTCGGTCAGACCGAGTCACAGTTCGGTGGCACCGAGACTGCTAGGGTTTCACAGAATTCCAAAATCGGTCGCACCGATAAGTTATTCTCGGTCAGACCGAGTTTAACTTGTGCAATGGCAAAAGCCAGATCGGTGGGACCGAGTTTTTCAACTCGGTGGGTCCGAGATGGTTTCGGCGGAAACCTAACCCTAAAATTTTCGAATTAAACCTAATCTACGAGCGTTTTGACTGGATAGAAGTTTATCAATCGTGGCAAGATTCATGATGATCACAATGTGCTAGGAATCAGATTGAGGAATAGCACAATGATCAAGTCCATACCCTAGTTCGGCGTGGACTTGCTACGGCGGCAACGGCGGGGCAGAAATCCGTTGACGGCGGCGAAGACCAGCGACTGGAGGCTGCTGGCGGCGAGGAGACGATCCGGAGACCTCGGGGGCAGAGCAGGCTATCGCGCGGGCGAGGAGGTTTCGGAGAAATTTCCAAAATTCTGCCCGTCACTATATATAGCCCGACCCTGTCGGTGTGACCGAGTGGAACAACTCGGTGGCACCGAGATGCAAAACTGTGTGCAGTTATTGCAACTCGGTGTGACCGAAAAGTTCAAATCGGTTGCACCGAGATCGAAAACCTAGATCAACTTAATGAACTCGGTAGGACCGAATGGAGTATCGGTCAGACCGAGATTCATAAAGAGGTTTTGGAAGTTTAAGTCTATGACGAATCGGGGACTCCGAGCGCTCCTCACACAGAGTGGTTCGAATCTGACTTGATCAAATTTTGTGATGCAGCATGAATAGAGTTTGAGACGAGAAAAGCATAGATAGCTAGAGGAGGTTCTTAGGCATTCTTGTCCATCCACTTGGCAAAAAGAAAAAGCCGAACAATCAAACAACAAGTGGATGTCCCGAATGAGTAAAATATGCAATCAGCATGCTCACACAATAAGATGGCAAATGAAATATGTGGCACAAGCATGCACAACCAATTCTAGCATCTATCAAGCAATTTGCGATGACTAGGTCATCTATATATGAGTATATTGACTTAGGAGTCAAGTGAGAACACTTGATCGTAGGTCATACTCATCGTTTAAGCTCAAGTGGGGTTACCACTTTTACATAAAGCATTGTTTTGTTCACATCTTTAGAGTTGCTTTAGCTCAAGTCTTAGAGTAAAGCTCCCCCTAGATGTGATATCCCCCTTAAGAGGGATGAACTAACCTTGGGTTTTGTCGATGATGACTTCATGTAGATATTGAAGATGTGGATGCTCAATGTTGATGTAGATCTCTTGGAGCTATCCATTTGAGTGAATTGCACTTTCAATACCTACATGGGTTAGTCCCACAAGGAACAAACAAGGATATCCATAGACATAGAGTGATGCACACACAAGATGATGTCCATGAAACTTTTAGGTTACCTTGTCCCTTGTCTTACCAACAAGAGGGTTTGTGACTCCTTGAACTAGTGCAAGATGTGGAAGTTGATTGCACTTGTTCTTGCCAAAATGATATGAGTGAAGTATGTTGGCGGAGTCACCCTCAAGAACTCTCTAGTTCTTCTTCTTTTGGATCCACATCTTGATGGGAATCCTTGGAGTTGTAGTCGTACTTGATGAAGTGGAACTTGAAGTAGTCTTGGGAATCCACTTGACTAAGGTCTTTAGGAGCTTCTTCAAATGCATCAATTTCCTCTTGAAGCTTGTCCTTGCCTTTTTGCTCGTAGTCTTGTGGTGGAAGATCATCTTGAGCTTGTGTCCCCTTGAAAGAAGTATACTTCTCTTGTTGAGGGACAAACTTCGTCTTGGGGTATTGATCTTCTTCCCACTCAACTCCATTGGCATTGAACTTTCGTTCAAAACCAACACCTTGATTCTTCCGGTGCATTCCTTGCTTGCGCACAATTTCCTCGAATTGCTTACTCCCGGCAAGGCTTTTGTACACTCCTTTCTCTATAATTCCCTTCAATAAGCTATTTTCTTGCTCAAGTGTAACTTGGCTAAGAGAATCATTAGTGGAATCAAGAGAACTACTAGAAGCAACAATATTGGATTTAGCATGATCATTGTTACTACTAGAGGAAGAATCTTTCTTGTTCTTGTTACTAGACTTGACTTGAGGCATGTAAGTGGATAAGAGTAAACGCTTGGCAATGTAAGAAGAACTTTTCTTGCGGAGATCATCATTGATTGCTTTTAAGAACTCATGCTCTTGCTCAAGATTGAGCTTTTCAAAGCGTAATTTCTCATGAGCTCTTAAAAGTTCTCGATGATCTTCGAAGATAGTTTCATGAGCTAACTTAAGAGTGTTTAGTTCTTTAGTTAGAGCCTCAATCTTCTCCTTAATCATTGTCATTCGTTTTATCTTGATTAGCATGATTAATTGACGTTTCATCATAGTATTCATCACTAGAGTTGTCAACAAGCAAATCATCACCTAACAAGTCATCTTCATCACTATTGAAATCAACATACTCGGGGTGTGTTACCTTAGGACCTTTGGCCATGAAGCATCTTCCAATTCCTTCATTTGGTGAGTCAAATATGTCGTAGGAGTTGGTTGACACAAGTGCTAGACCGGCAACACCTTCATCTTGAGTATCTTCGGAGTCGGAGTGATAACTTCTCTCGGAGTGGCTGTCGGAGTCGGAGCCGGATACCCATTCACCAACATGAGCTTGATGTCTTCGTCTTGTGTAGCTCCTTGATGATTTTTCCTTCCTTTCCGAATCCTTGCTTCTCCGTGAGTATCTTCGTTCATAATGATCATCTCTATCCTTCTCTCTCTTGGTGGTGATCCTTTGCTTCTTCTTTTTGGAGAATCTTCTCTTCTCTTGTAGGGAGCCGTACACTCATTGGAATAGTGGTCCGGGTCTTCCACATTGTAGCAGTTTTCGCTCTCGACTAGAAGATCTTTTGTCATTGTAGGACCTTGACTTGGAAGCTTCTATCTTGCTTCTACTCTTTGTAGACTTGTTGAAGTTCTTCACCATTAAGCTCAATTCTTCATGAAGTTTTGTTTCTCACTTGATGATGTAGGGGCTTCACATGAGGCTTTGTAGGCACCACTTGATTTGTTGTGAAGTTCCTCTTTATCCTTAAGTGACATCTCATGAGCACAATTCTTCCAATCACCTCCGTTGGCTTGAGATCTTTGTAATTGGGCATCATTTGGATCAATGTGCACACGGTAATCATATTTTCCATCCAGGCTCTTAGAATCTTCTTGATGATGATTTATCGGTCATCTCTTCACTTCCTAGCCGGCAATCATTCTTGTGATGAGAGCAAGCCTAGAGTACATTTCAAGCGACACCTTCAACCATCCTTCATCTGAAACTTGTTCAAGTTGGCTTGAAGCACATCCAACTTGATTCCTTGACGGAAGTCGTACCTTCGTGCATATCAATCAAAGTGTCCCAAATTTCCTTTGCATTCTCAAGGCGGCTGATTTTGTTGAATTCTTCGGGGCACAATCCGTTGAAGAGAATATCACAAGCTTGAGCATTGTATTGCAACATCTTCAACTCATCCGCGGTAGCTTCACGGTTTGGTTCTTTCCCATCAAAGAAGTCACCTTGCAAACCAACACACACAATAGCCCAAACGGCGGGGTTATGTCCAAGAATATGCATTTTCATTTTATGCTTCCAACTAGCAAAATTAGTACCATCAAAGTAAGGACCTCTACGGTGATAATTTCCCTCGCTAGACGCCATACTCTCCTAGGTTGTGAAACCAAGGCTATGA
>NW_024114716.1:0-15206 GCF_003073215.2 Triticum urartu | reverse complement strand
GTGCCGCTTATCATTTCCTTCTGCTCCTCATTGGGTTCGACACTCTCATCGAAAGGACTACGATAGATCCCCTATACTTGTGGGTCATCAAGACTCTTTTCTGGCCGTTGCCGGGGAGTGAAGCGACCTTTGGTAGCTTTGGTAGGTGGAATTTGGTAAGGAAAAATTTATATAGTGTGCTAAAATTTACTGTCACTTGTTACTATGGAAAGTAATCCTCTGAGGGGCTTGTTCGGGGTATCTTCACCCCGACCAGTAGAGCAAAGATTTGCTCCTCAGCCTACTGAACCTACTGAAATTGAAATTGTCTACTTTGAAATTCCTTCGGGTATGATAGAAAAACTGCTAGCTAATCATTTTGCAGGAGATGGAACAACGCATCCTGATGAGCACCTAATATATGTGGATGAAGTTTGTGGATTATTTAAGCTTGCAGGTGTACCTGGAGATGTTATTAAGAAGAAGGTCTTCCCTTTATCTTTGAAGGAAGATGCATTGACATGGTATAGGCTATGTGATGATACGGGGTCATGGAACTACAAACTATTGAAATTGGAATTTCATGAGAAGTTTTATCCTATGCATCTTGTTCATCGTGATCGCAATTATATATATAATTTCTGGCCTCGCGAAGGAGAAAGCATCGCTCAAGCTTGGGGGAGGCTTAATTATATTCATGCCCCAATCATGAGCTCTCAAGAGAAATGATTATTCAAAATTTATATGCTCAGCTTCTGATAACAATCGCACCGTGCTCGATACTTCTTGTGCTGGCTCTTTTATGATGAAGACTATTGAATTCAAATGGGATTTATTGCAAAGAATTAAACACAACTCTGAAGATTGGGACCTCAACGAAGGTAAGGAGTCAGGTATGACACCTAAGTATGATTGTGTTAAATCTTTTATGGATACCGATGTTTTCCGTAAATTTAGCACTAAATATGGACTTGACTCTAAGATAGTAGCTTCTTTCTGTGAATCTTTTGCTACTCATGTTGATCTCCCTAGGGAGAAGTGGTTTAAATATCATCCTCCCATAGAAGTAAAAGTAGATGCACCTATTAAAGTTGAAGAAAAGACTATCACTTATAATGATCCTATTGTTCCTACTTCTTATGTTGAGAAACCACCTTTCCTTGTTAGGATAAAAGATCATGCTAAAGCTTCAACTGTGGTTCGTAAAAGCAATATTAGAATCTATACACCTCCTGAGCAAATTAAAGTTGAACCTAATATTGCTATTGTTAAAGATCTCTTGTCTGATAATATTGATGGGCATGTTATTCATTTCCGTGATGAGACTGCTAGAATTGCTAAACCTTGTGCTAAAGATAAACCTAGATCTTTGGTAGGCATTCCTGTTATTTCTGTTAAGATAGGAGATCATTGTTATCATGGCTTATGTGATATGGGTGCCAGTGCTAGTGCTATACCTCATGACTTATACAAAGAAATTATGCATGATATTGCACCTGCTGAGATAAAAGATATTGATGTCACAATTAAACTTGCCAATAGAGATACTATTTCACCAATTGGAATTGTTAGAGATGTTGAAGTCTTGTGTGGGAAAACTAAATATCCTGCTGATTTTCTTGTTCTTGGTTCCCCACAAGATAGCTTTTGTCCCATTATATTCAGTAGACCCTTCTTGAACACTGTTAATGCTAAGATAGATTGCAAAAAGGATGTTGTTACTATTGGTTTAGGTGATATGTCTCGTGAATTTAATTTCTCTAAATTTTGTAGACAACACCGTGAAGAGAAATTGCCTAGTAGACGTCAAGAAATGCCTATGAATTATTCACTTGTTATTGAACCGTTTGATGTTTGGGGCTTTGATTATATGGGACCTTTTCCTGCCTCTAATGGTTATACACATATTTTAGTTGCTGTTGATTACGTTACTAAGTGGGTAGAAGCTATTCCAACTAGTAGTGTTGATCATCACACTCTATTAAGATGCTTAAAGAAGTTATTTTTCCGAGGTTTGGAGTCCCTAGATATTTAATGACTGATGGTGGTTCACATTTTATTCATGGTGCTTTCCGTAAAATGCTTGCTAAATATGATGTTAATCATAGAATTGCATCTCCTTATCACCCACAGTCTAGTGGTCAAATAGAATTGAGTAATAGAGAGCTCAAATTAATTTTGCAAAAGGCTGTTAATAGATCTAGAAAAAATTGGTCCAAGAAACTTGATGATGCATTATGGGCCTATAGAACTGCATATAAAAATCCTATGGGTATGTCTCCGTATAAAATGGTTTATGGAAAAGCATGTCACTTACCTCTAGAACTAGAACATAAGGCATATTGGGCTATTAAAGAGCTCAATTATGATTTCAAACTTGCCGATGAGAAGAGGTTATTTGACATTAGCTCACTGATGTCTACTACACAACCTTCTTCTTGTAGACGTTGTTGGGCCTCCAAGTGCAGAGGTTTGTACGACAGTAGCAAATTTCCCTCAAGTGGATGACCTAAGGTTTATCAATCCATAGGAGGCGTAGGATGAATATGGTCTCTCTCAAGCAACCCTGCAACCAAATAACAAAGAGTCTCTTGTGTCCCCAACACACCCAATACAATGGTAAATTGTATAGGTGCACTAGTTCGGCGAAGAGATAGTGAAACAAGTGGTATACGGATAGTAGATAAAGGTATTTGTAATCTGAAATATAAAAACAGCAAGGTAGCAAGTGATAAAAGTGAGCGTAAACGGTATTGCAATGCTAGGAAACAAGGCCTAGGGTTCATACTTTCGCTAGTGTAAGTTCCCTCAACAATAGTAACATAATTGGAACATATAACTATCCCTCAACATGCAACAAAGAGTCACTCCAAAGTCACTAATAGCGGAGAACAAACGAAGAGATTATGGTAGGGTACGAAACCACCTCAAAGTTATTCTTTCCAATCAATCCGTTGGGCTATTCCTATAAGTGTCACAAACAGCCCTAGAGTTCGTACTAGAATAACACCTTAAGACACAAATCAATTCTCTTGTGTCCCCAACACACCCAATACAATGGTAAATTGTATAGGTGCACTAGTTCGGCGAAGAGATAGTGAAACAAGTGGTATACGGATAGTAGATAAAGGTATTTGTAATCTGAAATAATAAAAACAGCAAGGTAGCAAGTGATAAAAGTGAGCGTAAACGGTATTGCAATGCTAGGAAACAAGGCCTAGGGTTCATACTTTCGCTAGTGTAAGTTCCCTCAACAATAGTAACATAATTGGAACATATAACTATCCCTCAACATGCAACAAAGAGTCACTCCAAAGTCACTAATAGCGGAGAACAAACGAAGAGATTATGGTTGGGTACGAAACCACCTCAAAGTTATTCTTTCCAATCAATCCGTTGGGCTATTCCTATAAGTGTCACAAACAGCCCTAGAGTTCGTACTAGAATAACACCTTAAGACACAAATCAATCAAAACCCTAATGTCACCTAGATACTCCAATGTCACCTCAAGTATCCGTGGGTATGATTATACGATATGCATCACACAATCTAAGATTCATCTATTCAACCAACACAAAGGACCTCAAAGAGTGCCCCAAAGTTCTACTGGAGAATCATGACGAAAACGTGTGCCAACCCCTATGCATAGGTTCATGGGCGGAACCCGCAAGTTGGTCACCAAAACATACATCAAGTGAATCACGTGATATCCCATTGTCACCATAGATATCCACGGCAAGACATACATCAAGTGTTCTCAAATCTTTAAAGACTCAATCTGATAAGATTACTTCAAAGGGGAAACTCAATTCATTACAAGAGAGAAGAGGGGGAGGAGAAACATAAGATCCAACTATAATAGCAAAGCTCGTGATACATCAAGATCGTGCCAAATCAAGAACACGAGAGAGAGAGAGAGAGATCAAACACATAGCTACCAGTACATACCCTCGGCCCCGAGGGAGAACTACTCCCTCCTCGTCATGGAGAGCACCGGGATGATGAAGATGGCCACCGGAGAAGGATTGCCCCCTCCGGCTTGGTGCCGGAACGGGTCTAGATTAGCTTTCGGTGGCTACGGAGGCTTCTGGCGGCGGAACTCCCGATCTACTCTCCGTTCTGGAAGTTTTAGGGTACGACGATATATATGGGTGGGGGGGCGCCCCCCACCCTCGTGAGCACCTCCCGTATCTCCTGACATGGATTCCAAGTCTATCCGGTGGCTTTCGTTCCAAAAATAACTTCTCTAGTTGATTTCGTTCCGTTTCGACTCAGTTTGACCTTTTCTTCAAAACAATGAAATAGGCAAAAAAATAGCAAATCTGGGTTGGGCCTCCGGTTAATAGGTTAGTCCCAAAAAATATAAAAGTGATAATAAAGCCCAATATTGCCCAAAACAGTAGATAATATAGCATGGAGCAATAAAAAATTATAGATACATTGAAGACGTATCAAGCATCCAAGCTTAATTCTGCTCGTCCTCGAGTAGGTAATGATAAAAAAGATAATTTTTGATGTGGAATGCTAGTTGCATAATTTCAATGTGATTCTTCTTAATTGTGGTATGAATATTCAGATTCATAAGATTCAAGACAAAAGTTCATATTGACATAGAAATAATAATACTTCAAGCATACTAACTAAGCAATTATGTCTTCTCAAAATAACATGGCCAAAGAAAGTTATCCCTACAAAATCATATAGTCTGGCTATGCTCTATCTTCACCACACAAAATATTTAAATCATGCACAACCCTGATGACAAGCCAAGCAATTGTTTCATACTTTTAATGTTCTCAAACTTTTTCAATCTTCACGCAATACATGAGCGTGAGCCATGGACATGGCACTATAGGTGGAATAGAATGGTGGTTGTGGAGAAGACAAAAAGGGAGAAGATAGTCTCACATCAACTAGGCGTATCAATGGGCTATGGAGATGCCCATCAATAGATATCAATGTGAGTGAGTAGGGATTGCCATGCAACGGATGCACTAGAGCTATAAGTGTATGAAAGCTCAACAAAAGAAACTAGTGGGTGTGCATCCAACTCGCTTGCTCATGAAGACCTAGGGCATTTTGAGGAAGCCCATCATTGGAATATACAAGCCAAGTTCTAAATGAAAGATTCCCACTAGTATATGAAAGTGACAACATAGGAGACTCTCTATCATGAAGATCATGGTGCTACTTTGAAGCACAAGTGTGGTAAAAGGATAGTAGCATTGTCCCTTTTATTTTTTTTATTTTTTTATTTGGCCTTTCTTTTTTTATTTGGCCTTTCTTTTTTTCTTTTTTGGGACAATGCTCTATTAAATGATGATCATCACACTTTTATTTATTTACAACTCAATGATTACAACTCGATTCTAAAACAAAGTATGACTCTATATGAATGCCTCCGGCGGTGTACCGGGATATGCAATGAATCAAGAGTGACAAGTATGAAAGAATTATGAACGGTGGCTTTGCCACAAATACTATGTCAACTACATGATCATGCTAAGCAATATGACAATGATGAATGTGTCATGATAAACTGGATGGTGGAAAGTTGCATGGCAATATATCTCGGAATGGCTATGAAATGCCATAATAGGTAGGTATGGTGGCTGTTTTGAGGAAGGTATATGGTGGGTTTATGGTACCGGCGAAAGTTGCGCGGTACTAGAGAGGTTAGCAATGGTGGAAGGGTGAGAGTGCGTATAATCCATGGACTCAACATTAGTCATAAAGAACTCACATACTTATTGCAAAAATCTAAAGTTATCAAAGCAAAGTATTACGCGCATGCTCCTAGGGGGATAGATTGGTAGGAAAAGACCATCGCTCGTCCCCGACCGCCACTCATAAGGAAGACAATCAATAAATAAATCATGCTCCGACTTCATCACATAACGGTTCACCATACGTGCATGCTACGGGAATCACAAACTCAACACAAGTATTTCTCAAATTCACAACTACTCAACTAGCATGACTCTAATATTACCATCCTCATATCTCAAAACAATCATCAAGTATCAAATTCTCTTAGTATTCAACATACTCATAAGAGAATTTTATTATTCTTCTTGTATACCTAGCATATTAGGATTTTAAGCAAATTACCATGCTATTTAAGACTCTCAAAATAATCTAAGTGAAGCATGAGAGTTCATCTATTTCTTCAAAATAAAACTACCACTATGCTCTAAAAGATATAAGTGAAGCACTAGAGCAAACAACAAACTACTCCGAAAGATATAAGTGAAGATCAATGAGTAGTCGAATAATTATGCAACTATGTGAAGAATCTATAACATTTAATAATTTCAGATCTTGGTATTATATTCAAACAGCAAGCAAAGCAAAATAAAATGACATTCAAGAATAGCAAACATCATGTGAAGAAGCAAATACTTAGGATCAACCGATACTAACCGATAGTTTGTTGAAGAAGAAAGGTGGGATGCCAACCGGGGTATCCCCAAGCTTAGATGCTTGAGACTTCTTGAAATATTATCTTGGGGTGCCTATGGAATCCCCAAGCTTGAGATTTTGTGTCTCCTTAATTCCTCTCATATCGTGGTCTCCCTAAATCTCAAAAGCTTTATCCACACAAAACTCAACAAGGACTCGTGAGATAAGTTAGTATAAACCATTGCAAAAACCTTATCATACTCCACTGTAGCAAATCACTAAAATTATTATTCAACATTGCATACTAAATGCCTCTGCATATTTAATAGTCCTATCCTCAAATAGAATCATTAAAGAAGCAAACATATGCAAACAATGCAAACATAACAGCAATCTGCCTAAACAGGATAGTCTGTAAAGAATGCAGCAACATCCATACTTCCCTAGCTCCAAAAATTACAAAAGAAAATTTCCACTGTATTAAATTTATCAGAACTTAATATGAAAAAGGTTTAAACATTTTATCACATTCTGACTTTTCTAGGGAATTATTGCAACAGCGGTAAACTTTCTGTTTTCAAACAGCAACATGTATACTTGTAACATAGGCATAGTAAAGGTTATCAATGCCACTTTTATTGAAATAAAAGATGCAAAACATTGTTCTAGATAACAGAAAGCAAGTCCTAACAAAATAAATTGACGCTCCAAGCAAAACACATATCATGTGGCGAATAAAAAAATAGCTCCAAATAAAGTTACCGATGAACGAAGACGAAGGAGGGGATGCCTTCCGGGGCATCCCCAAGCTTAGGCTCTTGGCTATCCTTGAATATTACCTTGGGGTGCCTCGAGCATCCCCAAGCTTAGGCGCTTGCCACTCCTTGTTCCATAATCCATCAAATCTTTACCCAAAACTTGAAAACTTCACAACACAAAACTTAAAGTAGAAAATCTCGTGAGCTCCGTTAGTGAAAGAAAACAAAAGACCACTTCAAGGTACTGTAATGAACTCATTATTTATTTATATGGGTGTTATACCTACTGTATTCCAACTTCTCTATGGTTTATAAACTAATTTACTAGCCATAGATTCATCAAAATAGGCAAACAACACACGCAAAACAGAATCTGTCAAAAACAGAACAGTCTGTAGTAATCTGTAGCTAGCGCAAGATCTGGAACTTCAAAAATTCTAAAATAAATTGCTTGAAGTGAGGAATTTATATTAATCATCTGCAAATATTAACTAATATCACTCTCCAAATAAAATGGCAGCAATTCTCGTGAGCGCTAAAGTTTCTGTTTTTGTCAGCATGATCAAGACTTTCCCCAGGTCTTCCAAAGGTTCTACTTGGCATAAACACTAATAAACACATAAAACCGCATATAACAGAGGCTAGATGATTATTATTACTAAACAGGAACAAAAATCAAGGAACAAATAAAGTTTGGGTTGCTCCCACAAGCGCTAATCGTTTAACGCCCCTAGCTAGGCATGATGATTTCACGATGCTCACATAAAAGATAAGAATTGAAACATAAAGCATAAAGAGAACATCATGAAGAATATGATAGCACATTTAAGTCTAACATACTTCATATGCATAGGGATTTTGTGAGCAAACAACTTGTGGGAACAATAATCAACTTGCATAGGAAGGTAAAACAAGCATAACTTCAAAATTTTAAGCACATGGAGAGGAAACTTGATATTATTGCAATTCCTACAAGCATATATTCCTCCCTCAAAATAATTTTCAGTATAATCATGAATTAATTCAACAATATAATCAGCACCTAAAACATTCTTTTCATGATCTACAAGCATAGAAATTTTACTTACTCTCCACACAAGCAAAATTCTTCTCATGATTAGTAGTGGGAGCAAACTCAACAAAATAACTATCATGTGATTGAAAATTAAGATCAAGATGACAAGTTTCATTGTTATTATTATTATTTAAAGCATATGTGTCATCACAATAATCATCATAGATAGGAGGCATGCTTTCATCATAATAAATTTGCTCATCCAAGCTTGGGGGAAAAAAAATATCATCTTCATCAAACATAGCTTCCCCAAGCTTGTGGCTTTGCATATCATTAGCATCATGGATATTCAAGGAATTCATACTAACAACATGCTCATCATTCAAATATTTAGTGCCAAACATTTTATAGATTTCTTCTTCTAGCACTTGAGCACAATTATCCTTTCCATCATACTCACGAAAGATATTAAAAAAGGTGAAGCATGAGACAAACTCAATTCCATTTTTTTATAGTTTTCTTTTATAAACTAAACTAGTGATAAAATGTTGGAAATATGCCTAGAGGCAATAATAAATTAGGTTATTATTATATTTCCTTGTTCATGATAATCGTTTATTATCCATGCTAGAATTGTATTGATACGAAGCCCAGATACATGTGTGGATACATAGACAACACCATGTCCCTAGTAAGCCTCTAGTTGACTAGCTCGTTGATCAATAGATGGTTACGGTTTCCTGACCATGGACATTGGATGTCGTTGATAACGGGATCACATCATTAGGAGAATGATGTGATGGACAAGACCCAATCCTAAGCCTAGCACAAGATCGTGTAGTTCGTTTGCTAAAGCTTTTCTAATGTCAAGTATCATTTCCTTAGACCATGAGATTGTGCAACTCCCGGATACCGTAGGAGTGCTTTGGGTGTGCCAAACGTCACAACGTAACTGGGTGGCTATAAAGGTACACTACAGGTATCTCCGAAAGTGTCTGTTGGGTTGGCATGAATCGAGACTGGGATTTGTCACTCCGTGTAAACGGAGAGGTATCTCTGGGCCCACTCGGTAGGACATCATCATAATGTGCACAATGTGACAAGGAGTTGATCACGGGATGATGTGTTACGGAACGAGTAAAGAGACTTGCCGGTAACGAGATTGAACAAGGTATCGGGATACCGACGATCGAATCTCGGGCAAGTACATACGCTAGACAAAGGGAATTGTATACGGGATTGATTGAATCCTCGACATCGTGGTTCATCCGATGAGATCATCGTGGAACATGTGGGAGACAATATGGGTATCCAGATCCCGCTATTGTTGGTTATTGGCCGGAGAGTTGTCTCGGTCATGTCTGCATGGTTCCCGAACCCGTAGGGTCTACACACTTAAGGTTCGGTGACGCTAGAGTTGTTATGGGAAATAGTATGTGGTTACCGAAGGTTGTTCGGAGTCCCGGATGAGATCCCGGACATGACGAGGAGCTCCGGAATGGTCCGGAGGTGAAGATCGGTATATTGGACGAAGGGTATTGGAGTCCGGAAGTGTTCCGGGGGTATCAGGCTATGGCCAGCATGACCGAAAGGTGTTTCGGGAGCCCCGGCAAGTGTGGGAGGGCCTCATGGGCCAAAGGGGAAGGGGCAAACCAGCCCACTAAGGGGTGGTGCGCCCCCCACACCCTTTCCCACGTTACTTGGGGGGTTGGGGCGCCTCCACCTGGCTTGGGAGGCAAGCCTCCACCTGCTTGGCTTGGGGGGCAAGTCTCCCTAGGATTTTCCCTAGGGAGATCCAATCTGCCTAGCCGCCGCCCCCTAGGGGAAACCCTAGGGCGCCTCCCCCTCTCCCCTTGCCCCTATATATAGTGGAGGGGTGGGAGGGCAGCCGTGACCTCTTCCCTGGCGCAGCCCTCCCTCCTCCAACTCTTCCTCCTCCTCCGTAGAGCTTGGCGAAGCCCTGCAGGAATACCACAAGCTCCACCACCACGCCGTCGTGATGCTGGAGTTCTCCCTCAACTTCTCCTCTCCCCTTGCTGGATCAAGAAGGAGGAGACGTCCCCGGGCTGTACGTGTGTTGAACGCGGAGGTGCCGTCCGTTCGGCGCTAGATCGGAATCACCGATCTGAATCGCTGCGAGTACGACTTCATCCGCGTTCTTGCAACGCTTCCGCTTAGCGATCTACAAGGGTATGTAGATGCACTCCCCTTCCCTCGTTGCTAGATTACTCCATAGATTGATCTTGGTGATGCGTAGAAAATTTTAAATTTCTGCTACGATCCCCAACAGTGGCATCATGAGCTAGGTCTATGCGTAGTTTCTATGCACGAGTAGAACACAAAGCAGTTGTGGGCGTCGATATTGTCAATTTGCTTGCCGTTACTAGTCTTATCTTGATTCGGCGGCATCGTGGGATGAAGCGGCCCGGACCGACCTTACACGTACGCTTACGTGAGACTGGTTCCACCGACTGACATGCACTAGTTGCATAAGGTGGCTAGCGGGTGTCTGTCTCTCCCACTTTAGTCGGATCGGATTCGATGAAAAGGGTCCTTATGAAGGGTAAATAGAAATTGGCATATCACGTTGTGGTTTTGGCGTAGGTAAGAAACGTTCTTGCTAGAAACCTATAGCAGCCACGTAAAAACTTGCAACAACAATTAGAGGACGTCTAACTTGTTTTTGCAGCATATGCCTTGTGATGTGATATGGCCAAAAGGATGTGATGAATGATATATGTGATGTATGAGATTGATCATGTTCTTGTAATAGGAATCACGACTTGCATGTCGATGAGTATGACAACCGGCAGGAGCCATAGGAGTTGTCTTAATTTATTTATGACCTGCGTGTCAACTAACGTCATGTAATTACTTTACTTTATTGCTAAAGTGTTAGCCATAGTAGTAGAAGTAATAGATGACGAGACAACTTCAAGAAGACACGATGATGGAGATCATGATGATGGAGATCATGGTGTCATGCCGGTGACAACGATGATCATGGAGCCCCGAAGATGGAGATCATAAGGAGCAAAATGATATTGGCCATATCATGTCACTATTTGATTGCATGTGATGTTTATCATGTTTTACATCTTATTTGCTTAGAACGACGGTAGCTTAAATAAGATGATCCCTCACTAAAATTTCAAGAAAGTGTTCCCCCTAACTGTGCACCGTTGCGAAGGTTCGTTGTTTCGAAGCACCACGTGATGATCGGGTGTGATAGATTCTAACGTTCGAATACAACGGGTGTAAGCCAGATTTACACACGCAATACACTTAGGTTGACTTGACGAGCCTAGCATGTACAGACATGGCCTCGGAACACGGAAGACCGAAAGGTCGAACATGAGTCGTATAGAAGATACGATCAACATGAGATGTTCACCGTTGATGACTAGTCCGTCTCACGTGATGATCGGACACGGCCTAGTCGATTCGGATCATGTTTCACTTAGATGACTAGAGGGATGTCTATCTGAGTGGGAGTTCATTAAATAATTTGATTAGATGAACTCAATTATCATGAACATAGTCTAAATTGTCTTTGCAAATATGTTGTAGATAAATAGCTCACGTTGTAGCTCCCTGTTTCAATACGTTCCTAGAGAAAGATTAAGTTGAAAGATATTGTAAGCAATGATGCGGACTAGGTCCGTAGTCCGAGGAGTGTCCTCACTGCTACACAGAAGGCTTACGTCTTTGATGCACCGCTCGATGTGCAAACCCCTACAACGTCGTCTGTGGATGTTGTGAACACCTGACAGACACATCCTGATGACTACTTGATAGTTTAGTGCACCATACTTTACGGCTTAGAATCGGGATTCCAATGATTTTGAATGCCATAGACATATGAGATGTTCCAAGAGCTGAAATTGGGATTTCAGGCTCATGCCCGTGTTGAGAGGTATGAGACCTCTGACAAGTTCTTTGCCTACAAGATGGAGGAGAATAGCTCAACCAGTGAGCATGCGCTCAAAATGTCTGGGTGCTACAATCACTTGAATCAAGTGGGAGTTAAACTTCCAGATAAGATAGTGATTTATAGAGTTCTCTAGTCACTATCACTGAGCTACTAGATCTTCGTGATGAACTATGACATGCAAGGTCCTGGAGCTGTTCACGGTGCTTAAGACCGCAAAAGGTAGAAATCAAGAAGGAGCATCAAGTGTTGATGGTTTACAAGACCACTGGTTTCAAGAAGGGCAAGGGCTAGAAGGGAAACTTCATGAATGGAAAACCAGTTGCCGCTCCAGTAAAGGAACCCAATGTTGAACCCAAACCCGAGACTAAGTTCTTCTATTGTAAGGGGAACGGTCACTGGTAGTGAATTACCCCAATGCATGGTAGATAAGAAAGGCTGGCAACTTCAACAAAGTATATAGGTGTTATTAATGTGTACCTCACTAGTACTCCTGGTAGCCCCTGGTTTATTGGACCGGTTCAGTTGCTATTATTGGTGACTTGAAGCAAAAGCTACGGACTAAACGGAGACTGGCTAAGGGCGAGGTGACGATGTGTGTTGGAAGTGTTTCCAAAGTTGATGAGATCACCATCGCACGCTCCATCTGCCTTCGGGATTAGTATTGAACCTAGATACATGTTATCAGGTGTCTACGTTGAGCATGAATATGATTAGATCATGTTCATTGCAATACGGTCATTCATTTAAGTTAGAGAATAATGGTTATTCTGTTTTACATGAATGATACCTTTCATGGTCATGCACCCTATGTGAATGGTTCATTGAATCTCGGTCGTGGTAATACACATGTTCACGCCAAAAGATGTAGAATTAATAATGATAGTACCACTTTCTCGTGGCACTGCCGCTTAGGTCATATTGGCGTAAGATGCATGAAGAAACTCCATGTCGATGGATGTTTGGAGTCACTTGATTTTGAATCGCTTGACACATGCGAGCCATGCCTCATGGGTAGGATGACTAAGACCCCGTTTTCAGGTACAATGAAACGGGCAAGTGACTTGTTGGAGATCATGCATGCTGATGCGTGTGATCCAATGAGAATTGAAGCGTGCAGTGGATATCGCTATTTTCTCATCTTCACTGACGATTTGAGTAGATATAGGTATATCTACTTAATGAAGCACAAGTCTGAAACGTTTGAAAAGTTCAAGCGATTTCAGAGTGAAGTTAAGAATCATCATAACAATAAGATCATGTTCCTACGATCTGATCAAAAGGGGATTTTCTGAGTTATGAGTTTGGCAATCACTTAAGACATTGTGGAATTGTTTCACAGTTGAAGCCACCTGGAACACCACAAGGTAATGGTGTATCCGGACGTCGTAATCGAAACTATGAGATATGGTGCGATCTATGATGTCTCTTACCAATCTACCGTTTTCATTTTGAGGTTATGCGTTAGAGACAGCTGCATTCACTTTAGATAGGACACCATCTAAGTCCGTTGAGACGACGTCGTATGAACATTGGTTTGGCAAGAAACCAAAGTTGTCGTTTCTTAATGTTTGGGGCTGCGATGCTTAAGGCTTCAGCCGGAGAAGCTCGAACCCAAAGCGGACAAACACATCTTCATAGGATACCCAAAGGTGACAGTTGGTATACCTTCTATCTCAGATCCGAGGGCAAATTGTTTGTCGCTAAGAACGGGTCCTTTCTCGAGAAGGAGTTTCTCTCGAAAGAATTGAGTGGGAGGAAGATAGAACTTGATGAGGTTGTCGAACCTTTACTTCAACCAGAGAGTGATGCAACACAGAAAGATGTTTTCTGTGGCGCCTACGTCTGTTGAGAGGAAGTTAATGATAGTGATCATGAAGCTTCGGATCAAGTTGCTATCGAACCTCGTAGGTCGACAAGGATATGTACTACTCCTGAGTGGTACGGTAATCCTGTCTTAGATATCATGTTGTTAGACAACAATGAACCTACGAGCTATGGAGAAGCGATGGTGGGCCCGTATTCCGACAAATGGTTAGAAGCCATGAAATCCGAGATAGGATCCATGTATCAGAACAAAGTATGGACTTTGGTGGACTTGCCGATGATCGGCAAGCCATTGAGATAAATGGATCTTTAAGAAGAAGACGGACATGGACGGTAATGTTACCGTCTATGAAGTGCGACTTGTGGGAAAGAGTCTTTTCACAAGTTCAAGGAGTTGACTACGATGAGAATTTCTCACCCGTAGCGATGCTTAAGTCCGTCGGAATCATGTTAGCATTAGCTGTATTTTTCAATTATGAAATTACAGATGGATGCCAAAACAAGTTTTCTTACCAGTTTCCGTAAGAAAAGTTTGTATGTGATACAATAAAAGGTTTTGTCGATCCTAAGGATGCTAAAAGGTATGCTTGCTCCAGCAATCCTTCTATGGACTAGAGCAAGCATCTCGGAGTCAGAATACATGCTTTGATGGAGTGATCAAAGCTTTTAGGTTTATACAATGTTTGCTATGTTGGAAATATGCCCTAGAGGCAATAATAAATTGGTTATTATTATTTTATATTTCATTGTTCATGATAATCGTTTATTATCCATGCTAGAATTGTATTGATAGGAAACTCAGATACATGTGTGGATACATAGACAACACCATGTCCCTAGTAAGCCTCTAGTTGACTAGCTCGTTGATCAATAGATGGTTACGGTTTCCTGACCATGGACATTGGATGTCGTTGATAACGGGATCACATCATTAGGAGAATGATGTGATGGACAAGACCCAATCCTAAGCCTAGCACAAGATCGTGTAGTTCGTATGCTAAAGCTTTTCTAATGTCAAGTATCATTTCCTTAGACCATGAGATTGTGCAACTCCCGGATACCGTAGGAGTGCTTTGGGTGTACCAAACGTCACAACGTAACTGGGTGGCTATAAAGGTGCACTACAGGTATCTCCGAAAGTGTCTGTTGGGTTGGCACGAATCGAGACTGGGATTTGTCACTCCGTATGACGGAGAGGTATCTCTGGGCCACTCGGTAATGCATCATCATAATGATCTCAATGTGACTAAGCAGTTAGTCACGGGATCATGCGTTACGGAACGAGTAAAGTGA
>NW_024114715.1:0-82913 GCF_003073215.2 Triticum urartu | reverse complement strand
CCACCTGGCGCGCCGCCTCCCCCCTCGGCGTCGTCCTCCAGGGCCGCCGGCCCCAAGTCGGGGTCGTCCACATCGCTCTCTGCTCGGTCGGGGAGGAACTCGTGGTCTGGCCCCATGGTGCCGGCTGCTGGCTAGAGGAGGGGGTTCTGACCAAAGCCGACTGGTCAGAACGAGCAAGACGGACTCGGTAGTGAAGGTGTCAGGAGAATCAAAGAAAAAGAGAGAAGGAAAACGACTCACCAGAGGCGGAGGGGCAGCACGTGAATACGGCTCCTTGCCGAACTGCCACTCTTCGTTGAGGTCACAGCTCGCAAGATAGTTCACCATGTAGGCTACCTCCTCATGAGGCATCTCCTTGGTGCACATTCAGCTCGGGTCTCGGTGCCCACTCATCTGGCAGATCATGTGGGGGCGACTTTGGAGGGGCAGCACTCGGCGCGCCACAAAGGCGGCCAGCAAGTCCGGCCCGGTCAAGCCCTCCGACTGCGCCAGTACTCGAAGCCACGCAACGGTGCCGGCTCCTGCAGGTGTCAGCGTCCGGGCCCGGTGTGACCAGTTGGGCTGTCTCCCAGCTGGCGGGCCGACCACGTAGGCCGGCAGGTTGACCCAATCACCCTCCGCGGGGACGTTCTTCACGTAGAAGTATGACCGCTGCCACATCTTCACCAACTTGATCAGCCTGATGGAGGGAAATGGGTTGTCGGCCCTTGACCTCCGCACATCGATGAACGCGCCGCACTGAGCCGGCACGCCTGCGGCTTGGGTGCCGAGCTTGGAGAAGAAGAACTCCCCCCAAAGCTCGATGGTCGGGAGAACGCTGATGAAGCCTTCGCACAGGGTGACAAAGGCGGACAGTAGCACCGCCGTGTTGGGGGTGAGGTGGTGCGGCTGGAGTCCGTAGAACTCGAGGAAGGAGCGGAAGAAGTTGCTCGCCGGCAGGCCCAGGCCGCGCAGGCAGTGCGAGCGGAAGACGACCCGCTCGCCCTCTTGCGGCACCGGTGAAATTTCTCCCCTTTGCGCGAGGTGGACCCTCACGAGGTCCTCGCTGGGCAATCGACGCATCTTGCGGAGGAAGTCGATGTGATCCTCATGGACCTCCAAACCATCCTAGGTACCGGAGTGCGCCGTCGGGGGCGTGACGGCGGAGGAAGAGCTCATCGTGAGCGGACCGCCGCAGCGTTCGACGAGGCTCGAGGAGCAGAGAGGGAGAGAAGAAGGAGAGGAAGCAGTGGGGAGGCAGGGCGCGCGTGCTCCGCTGTTTCCCCTCCTCCCCCTACTTATAGCCCAGTGGGCTGCGAAGCCGAGGGGGCGGTTGTGGGATTTACTGCGCCCACTACCCCACGCCCCCCGCGTTTATCACGCAAAGTTACTACGCGCGGTAACTCTGTGGGAACCTCAACCGTCCCCCACGGCCGCAGCGGATCTGCTCGCGTGCCGAGGCGTGGTAGTGGCGGGCCCCGCCTGCGGACATGTCCCATTTCATGGACGGATAGGCAGACTGGCCCGGCCACTGATTGCCATGTGGTGGGCACGAAGTGGGTGGCGGCCAGGAAGCTTAGCTTGTACACCACTGAGTTCCCGCCAGAGGATTCAAAAGTATTTTTTTGGACGAGTCAAAGTCAGGCGACTCCGACTCCTACCAGTCGGCCCGGCAGAGTCAAGCGGAATCCCCACCTCAAGTACTCGGAGAATGAAGCTACTGAGGCTCCTCGGCTGGATGTCCATGGCGCCTCATCAGCTTCGGGGACTACTGTCGGAGTAATGGGCCACCAGTAGGCTAACCCGAGGCCCATAACCTTTCAAGACATTGGGGCTGACTGCGCCCCTCAAGACAACGGACGGAGAGCCGACTTCAGGAGGGCGGCTGGAGGAACAGTCAGTTGCCCATAAGCGTCCGAGTCCTAGAAATGAGATCGAGACCGGCCGACTCCGACTGGTGACTTCCGGAGAAGTCGGCCACGGGAAGTCGTCCCACGACACCAGCAAAACCCATACCCTCATCAGGGGGGATGGGACAGGGAGTGGCGATAGTGAAGCCCACTCCCTCCCCTTTTCCAGGGGATGGCCAGGGCATAGTGCACTCTACCAGCGGAGATCTCCGTCTGGCACAGCACTGTGGCCATGCCATCCCTGACGTCAGCAACAGTGGGCGGAGTCCTGTACCCACAACAGTCTGACGGTACGATCCACGAAAGACGGGCCCTACCAGTCAGTGAGAGTCTAGAAGACGACAAGGGCGCCGCCAGTCGGACCCATAGGGAGCCGGCCCGTGGAAGTCGGCCTGCCCCTCCCATGGGTCCCACGCACCATTAACCAGACGAGACGGGGAGTGGCTATAGTAATCACCAGCCAGGCGGCGGGCCTGTAGCCACGACCCCATGACCAAGCCTGCGTCATTAGAGGCACGGCTACAGTAATCCGCAGCCGGCAGGAACCGCCAGCAGTGGGTGCGGCCTGTCGGCTCCGTACCAGACCAGTCGGCCGGGCCCACCAATCGGTGGGCCCCAGCAGTCGGCCGGAGGGCCCGCAGGCGAAGAGACTAACAGTTGGGCCCTAAGTCCATACAGTTTACCATTGTACCCCTGGGGGTAGGCTTATATAAACCCCCCAGGACACCCATGCAAAGGGTTCCAATTCATTAGAACTAGACCAGACCTTAGAGAAAGGAGAGAGCTAGCCTTGCCTTCTCCTACCCACAGATACAGCTCGAGGAGCGCCTTTGTAATCACTTTGCCTTAGTGATCATGCGGAGACCCCGCAGAGCAGGAATAGGGGTGTTATCTCCTAGGAGAGCCCTGAACCTAGGTAAAGTACGCCAGCGTTCATGTCACACCCAACTACTACGTCTTGAGCTTGCGTTGGTGTTCCCCGAAGAGGAAGGGATGATGCAACAGAGTAGCGTAAGTATTTCCCTCAGTTTTTGAGAACCAAGGTATCAATCCAGTAGGAGGCCACGCTCAAGTCCCTCGTACATGCACAAAACGATAGCTACTCGCAACCACCGCGATTAAGGGTTGTCAATCCCTTCACGGTCACTTACGAGAGTGAGATCTGATAGATATAATATTTTTGGTATTTTTGGTATAAAGATGCAAAGTAAAAAAGCAAAGCAAGATTAAAGTGATGGAGATTGATATGATGAGAATAGACCCGGGGGCCATAGGTTTCACTAGTGGCTTCTCTCAAGAGCATAAGTATTCTACGGTGGGTGAACAAATTACTGTTGAGCAATTGACAGAATTGAGCATAGTTATGAGAATATCTAGGCATCATCATGTATATAGGCATCATGTCCGTGACAAGTAGACCGAAATGATTCTGCATCTACTACTATTACTCCACTCATCGACCGCTATCCAGCATGCATCTAGAGTATTAAGTTAAAAACAGAGTAACGCCTTAAGCAAGATGACATGATGTAGAGAGATAAATTCATGCAATATGAAATAAACCCCATCTTGTTATCCTCGATGGCAACGATGCAATATGTGCCTTGCTACCCCTTCTGTCACTGGGAAAGGACACCGCAAGATTGAACCCAAAGCTAAGCACTTCTCCCATGGTAAGAACTACCAATCTAGTCGGCCAAACCAAACCGATAATTCGAAGAGACTTGCAAAGATAACGAATCATACATAAAAGAATTCAGAGAAGATTCAAATATTATTCATAGATAGACTTGATCATAAACCCACAATTCATTGATCTCAACAAACACACCGCAAAAAGAAGATTACATTGAATAGATCTCCACAAGAGAGGGGGAGAACTTTGTATTGAGATTCAAAGAGAGAGAGAAGAATCCATCTAGCTACTAACTATGGACCCGAAGGTCTGAGGTAAACTACTCACACTTCATCGGAGGGGCTAGGATGATGTAGAAGCCCTCCGTGATGACGTCCCTCTTCCGGTGGAGCTCCAGAACAGGCCCCAAGATGGGATCTCGTGGACACAGAAAGTTGCGGCGGTGGAATTAGGTTTTTGGCTCCTCTTCTGATCGTTTTTGGCTCCTCTCCGAAACACTGAAATAGGCAAAAAAACAGCAATTCTGGGCTGGGCCTCCGGTTAATAGGTTAGTCCCAAAAATAATATAAAAGTGGAAAATAAAGCCCAATATAGTCCAAAACAGCAGATAATATAGCATGGAGCAATCAAAAATTATAGATACGTTGGAGACGTATCAGGCATCCTCAAGCTTAATTCCTGCTCGTCCTCGAGTAGGTAAATGATAAAAAGAGAATTTTTGATGCGGAGTGCTACTTGGCATAATTTCAATGTAAATCTTCTTAATTGTGGTATGAATATTCAGATTAGACAGATTCAAGACAAAAGTTTATATTGACATAAAAATAATAATACTTCAAGCATACTAACAAAGCAATTATGTCTTCTCAAAATAACATGGCCAAAGAAAGTTATCCCTACAAAATCATATAGTCTGGCTATGCTCCATCTTCACCACACAAAGTATTAAATCATGCACAACCCCGATGACAAGCCAAGCAATTGTTTCATACTCTAACTTTTTCAAAACTTTTTCAATCTTCATGCAATACATGAGCATGAGCCATGGATATAGCACTATAGGTGGAATAGGATGGTGGTTGTGGAGAAGACAAAAAGGAGGGGAAGATAGTCTCACATCAACTAGGCGTATCAACGGGCTATGGAGATGCCCATCAATAGATATCAATGTGAGTGAGTAGGGATTGCCATGCAACGGATGCACTAGAGCTATAAATGTATGAAAGCTCAACAAAAGAAACTAGTGGGTGTGCATCCAACTTGCTTGCTCACGAAGACCTAGGGAAATTTGAGGAAGCCCATCATTGGAATATACAAGCCAAGTTCTATAATGTAAAATTCCCACTAGTATATGAAAGTGAAAACAGATGACACTCTCTATATGAAGAACATGGTGCTACTTTGAAGCACAATATATGAGACTCGCTATATCATGGTGCTACTTTGAAGCACAAGTGTGGAAAAAGGATAGTAGCATTACCCCTTTTTATTTTTTTGGGCCTTATTTTTTTTCTTTGGCCTTTTCTTTTTTTATTTGGGACAATGCTCTATTAAATGATAATCATCACACTTCTAGACTATATTTACAACTCAATGATTACAACTCGATACTAAAACAAAGTATGACTCTATATGGATGCCTCCGGCGGTGTACCGGAACCCCAAAAATTCTAAAATAAATTGTTGGACGTGAGGAATTTATCTATTAATCATCTGCAAAAAGAATTAACTAAATATCACTCTTCAAATAAAAACTACAGCAGTTCTCGTGAACGCTAAAGTTTCTGTTTTTTACAGAAGTTCAACAAGACTTTCCCCAAGTCTTCCCAACGGTTCTACTTGGCACAAACCCTAATTAAACACAAAAAACACAACCAAAAGAGTGGCTAGATAATTTATTTAATACTAAGCAGGAGAAAAAAGCAAGGAATAAAAATAAAATTGGGTTGCCTCCCAACAAGCGCTATCGTTTAACGCCCCTAGCTAGGCATAAAAGCGAGGATAGATCTAGGTGTTGCCATCTTTGGTAGGCAATCCATAAGTGGCTCTCATGATAGTTTCATATGGTAATTTTATTTTCTTTCTTGGAAAGTGTTCCATGCCCTTTTTTAATGGCAATTGAAATCTAATATTCCCTTCCTTCATATCAATAATCGCACCAACCGTTCTAAGGAAAGGTCTACCAAGAATAATAGGCAAGAAGCATTGCAATCTATATCAAGAACAATGAAATCTACGGGCACATAATTCCTATTTGCAACAATAATAACATCATTAATTATTCCCATAGGTTTCTTAATAGTGGAATCCGCAAGATGCAAGTTTAGAGAGCAATCATCAAAATCGCGGAAATCTAGTAAATCACAGAAAGTCTTGGGAATAGTGGAGACACTAGCACCCAAATCACACAAAGCATAAAACTCATGATCTTTAATTTTAATTTTAATAGTTGGTTTCCACTCATCATAGAGTTTTCTAGGGATAGAAACTTTCAACTCAAGTTTTTCTTCATAAGATTGCATCAAGGCATCAACAATATGTTCGGTAAAGGCTTTATTTCCACTATAAGCATGTGGAGAATTTAGCATGGACTGCAACAAGGAAATACAATTAATTAAAGAGCAACTTTCATAATTAAATTCCTTGAAATCCAATATAGTGGGTTTAGCAACATCTAGATTTTTATTTCTTTCAATCCCACTTTCATCAATTTCATCATTAAGATCTAAATACTCCGAATTTTTAGAATTCCTTCAAGGTAAAGGAAGATCGTATTCAGTTTCATCAAGATTCATATTGCAAAACAAAGATTTAATAGGGGACACATCAATAACTTTTAGATCTTCATCTTGATTTTCATAGGAATTGGAAGAACACGCTTTAATAAAGGCATCTTTGGAAGCACGCATCCTAGCGGTTCTTTCCTTACACTCATCAATCGAAATTCTCATGGCTTCTAGAGACTCATCGATATCATGCTTAGGTGGAATAGATCTAAGTTTCAAAGAATCAACATGAAGAGCAATTCTATCAACGTTCCTAGCCGAATCATCAATCTTAAGCAATTTTTCTTCAATCATAGCATTAATTTTTTTTGCAAAGAAATAAATTCTTTAATATTAGATTCAAAATCAGAGGGCATCTTATTATAATTTCCATAAGAGTTGTTGTAGGAATTCCCATAATTATTAGAAGGATTACTAGGATATGGCCTAGGATTAAAATTCCCTCTATAAGCGTTGTTACCAAAATTATTCCTACCAACAAAATTCACATCCATAGATTCATTGTTATTCTCAATCAAAGTAGACAAAGGCATATCATTAGGATCAGAAGAAACACTCTTAGTAGCAAATAATTTCATAAGTTCATCCATCTTTCCACTCAACACATTAATTTCTTCTATCGCATGTACTTTTTTATTAGATGATCTTTCAGTGTGCCATTGAGAATAATTAACCATAATATTATCTAGGAGTTCAGTAGCATCTCCTAAAGTGATTTCCATAAAAATGCCTCCCGCGGCCGAATCTAAAAGATTTCTAGAAGCAAAATTCAATCCGGCATAAAAATTCTGTATAATCATCCACAAGTTCAAACCATGAGTAGGGCAATTACGTATCATTAATTTCATTCTCTCCCAAGCTTGTGCAACATGTTCATGATCAAGTTGTTTAAAGTTCATAATATCGTTTCTAAGAGAGATGATCTTAGCGGGAGGAAAATACTTAGAGATAAAAGCATCTTTGCACTTGTTCCATGAATCAATACTATTCTTAGGCAAAGACGAAAACCAAGCTTTAGCACGATCTCTAAGTGAAAAAGGAAATAGCTTCAATTTAACGACATCATTATTGACATATTTTTTCTTTTGCATATCACATAAATCAATGAAGCTATTCAGATGAGTAGCGGCATCTTCATTAGGAAGGTCGGCAAATTGATCTTTCATAACAAGATTCAACAAAGCAGTATTAATTTCACAGGATTCAGCATTGGTAAGAGGAGCAATCGGAGTGCTAAGGAAATTATTATTATTGGTATTGGTGAAGTCACACAATTTAGTATTATCTTGAGCCATCGCGACAAACAAGCAAACTAACACACGAGCAAACAAGAGCAAACGGAGGTCTGAGGTAAACTACTCACACTTCATCGGAGGGGCTAGGATGATGTAGAAGCCCTCCGTGATGACGACCCTCTTCCGGCGGAGCTCCAGAACAGGCCCCAAGATGGGATCTCGTGGATACAGAAAGTTGCGGCGGTGGAATTAGGTTTTTGGCTCCTCTTCTGATCGTTTGGGGGTACGTAGGTATATATAGGAGAAGGAGTACGTCGGTGGAGCACCGAGGGGCCCACGAGGCAGGGGCACGCCCTAGGGGGCGCCCCCACCCTCGTGACCTCCTCTTTCATCCCTTGTAGTAGGGTCCAAGTCTCCTGGATCACGTTCGGTGAGAAAATCACGTTCCCGAAGATTTTATTCCGTTTGGACTCCGTTTGATATTCTGTTTCTCCGAAACACTGAAATAGGCAAAAAAAACAGTAATTCTGGGCTGGGCCTCCGGTTAATAGGTTAGTCCCAAAAATAATATAAAAGTGGAAAATAAAGCCCAATATAGTCCAAAACTGTAGATAATATAGCGTGGAGCAATCAAAAATTACAGATACGTTGGAGACGTTGTAAGTGCATCTAGTGCCACCCCTAGTTGGTTTTGGAGTATTGACGACAAACCTAGTTGAGGGACTAATGTGTTTGTTAGAATTGCAGGATAACACAGGTAGAAGTCCCTCATTGATTCGGTTTTACTACCAGAGATGACCCCTAAAACTTTATGAAGACATTGAAGTCAAAGGTGGTATATGAAGATATTCACATTGAAGACTATGACAAGAGAAGACACTATATGAAGCCTATGGAGCTCGAAGACTTAGATCTTCTGTAGTTCTTTTTCTTTTGTGTTGAGTCATAGGAACCACCGTACTGTTAAGTGGGGTCCAAGAGAACCAGTCAGAATGACTAAAGTGATGCCTAAACCAAAAACCTATGTCTTCGAGTGAAGACTATGAGAGCGAATCTTGTCCAGAGTCGGACAAGTCAGCTTTGCTTGTAGCCCAAGTAAAGTTGCCATGTGAGTTTGAAATCTGACCGTTGGGACACGTGTCAGTTCCTTAGTGACCCAGGGTCATTTCAGACAAATCAGGTCGGGTTGCCAAGTGGCTATAAATAACCCACCCCCTTCAACCATAAACGGTTGGCTGCTCAGATTGAAAGCACGGCTTTTGTCGTTTGAGAGCAACCCACCTCGAAGCCTTTGAGAGAGAATTCTTTGCGAGGATAAAAGCCCTAACCACCAGAGCCAGAGAGAATTGGGCATCACTTAAGTCTTCTTGTCTGTGTGATCTGAAGACTTATTACACTTGAGGACTGTGCATCCTCCAGCCGGTTAGGCGTCGCGTTCTGAGCATCCAAGAGACATTGTGGATTGCCAGTGAACGAAGTCTGTGAAGGTTTGTGAGTCTACCTTGAAGACTTACCAGAGTGATTGGGCGAGGTCTATGTGACCTTAGCTCAAGGAGAATACGGTGAGGACTGGGTATCCTGAGCTGCGTGTTCAGGACTGGGTGTCCGGGACTGTGTGTCCTAAGGTTTAAATACCTAGCCGCTCCAACCAGACGTACAGTTGTCACAGCAACTGGAACTGGCTCAACAAATCATTGTTTTCAACAAGTCGCTGGTTTCATCTTCACTTCACTTTACTTACTGTTCCTCCTTGTGAAGTCATTGTATGTTTGCTCTATCATTTGTCTTCACTGAGTGACTGTGTGTTCTGTTTGGCTTCACAATATCTTCCTACCTGATCCCTACTACCTAGCTGCTATTAGTCTTTGTGCTTTCACTTCATTGAATACTTGACTATGGTTTGCCTAGTGTAGTCTACCTTCCGCTGCATGGTAATAGGTTCAATTTTATCGTTTGTCTTCAAAACTTCCATGTTCTCAAGACTTTCATAAAAATCGCCTATTCACCCCCCCTCTAGTCAATATAACGCACTTTCAATTGGTATCAGAGCGGGGTGCTCCCTTGTTCTATGTGATTCGGTTTAACCACCTGGAGTTTTAGTTATGTCGACTGCAGGGATAATTAAAGTCTCCGCTGCGTGCCCCATCTTCGATGGAACTGAATATCCCTACTGGAAGAATAAGATGCGCATGCATCTTGAAGCCATTGACGTCGACCTATGGTATGTCGTCGAGAACGGCGTTCCCAAGGCTGGAGAAGGTGTCACTGCTGCTGATGTCAAGAAATTCGTTCAACTGGACTCTACTGCCAAGAATATCATCTGTGGTCATCTGACCAAAGGACAGCATGGCCGTGTGAGTGCTTTGAAGACATCCAAGCTGGTCTGGGACTGGCTCTCCAAGGTCAATGAAGGCATCTCAACCCAGAGAGATCAGAGAATCAGTGTCCTTCGCAACCTCTTCAATCGCTTCAAGCAAAATGACAATGAGAATGTCCAGCACACATTTGACCGACTCACTGACATCACAAATGAGCTTCAAGCCCTCGGCACCACTGAGATTACCAAACACGAAGTCTTCAAGACGCTACTGAGATCACTTGATAGTTCGTTTGACATCCTGGCCCTGATGATTCAAGAACGTCTTGATTTCAAGACACTCGATCCGTCTGACATACTTGAGAGGCTCAACACACATGAGTTTCAGCTTTGGGAGAAAAGAGATATCTACGGTCCAAACTATGGGCGAACTTGTGCCTCAAAGGCAAAAGCTGTCTCCTCATCTGAAGAAGAATCTGACAGCAGTTCTGATGATCCTAAAGACATTGGAAGGGAACTTGCTATGCTTGTCAAGAAGTTCCAAAAATTCACCAAGAAGAAAGGCTTCAGAAAGTCTTCCCGATCAAGTTCAAGGAATGATGAAGCTCCTGCTCATGACTACAAGAGGAAAACATGTCACAAGTGCAAGAAACTTGGCCACTTCATCTCTGAGTGTCCACAGTGGGACAACGAGAACAAAAAGAAGAAGAAGAGCAAGGAATATGACTCTGACGACAAGAAGAAGAAGAAGAAATACTCAAAGTCTTCTTCCAAGTCTTCCTCAAAGTCTTCATCACACAAGAAGAGCTCATCTGGCAAGGCACGTGCGTTTGTTGGCAAGGAAATGGATTCAGAGGAGGAGTCTGCTTCTGAGGAGGCGGAGGTGGAGTCTGAGGAGGAATCCGACTCAGGCGTTGCTAGTCTGGCTACAGCATACGTTGCCAAGTCCATCTTCAACACTGAAGACAATGACTTCATCACCGACACCGATGCAAATGACAAGGACTACTCCGCTTCTACCTATTGCTTCATGGCACGCGGTGCCAAGGTAAACACATGCACTACTCACTATCAAACATCTAGTGACGATGACTCTGATTGTGGTTCAAAACCTAGCTACAAAACACTTGCTAAAAATGCAACTGAACAACAGAAAGCTATGGAACATACTCAAAAACTATTAGACAGAAGCGATGATCTGTTAGGTGCTGAAATGACTCGATCGGAATCCTTAATTGAAGACATAAAAAATCTTCACGTTAAGTATCAGGAACTTGAAAGTCGTCATGAAACTCTCTCAACAACTCATGAAAAGCTTTCCTATGATTATCTTCAAAGGAAGCAAGATCTTGAGAAATTGGGAGCGGTTCATGAAGATCTTCAAATGGAAAACGAGTCACTTCGCGCCAAACAGATCAGTCCCGCTCAGGAAGGATTTGAACCACCATGTCTTAAATGCATTGAGCGTGATAATGCTACTTCTGTTGCTGAATGTTCTACTGCTACTGCTGTTGCAATATCTTCAACTGTTGATGTGGTAACTAACCCCTCTGCTGAGGATACCACCGCTATTGCTGATGAGAATGCTAGGTTGAAGACATTGCTTGAAACAGGGATGTACAAAAGTCTTCAAGGGCATCAGACACTATGTGATGTCCTCAAAAAGCAGATTCTGAACCGAAACCCTAGGAAAGAGGGTGTTGGGTTCATAAGGAAAATGAATGTAGATGGCTCTTACTGGAAACCTGAGCAGTACCCCAAAACCATGTGGGTTGCTGCAAAGGAACCTTCAGCAGATCCATCCAATCTAACTGGCTTCACTTGTGCTAACCCCATTATCATTGATGAATCCTTTGATGCAAACTATATACTGTTTAAGAATCAGAATGGTGAAGTGTTTGCCAGGTACATTGGTACTAACTGCAGAAATGGACCGCCTATGAAGAAGATCTGGGTTCCGAAAAGGTGTCTGGAAAATCTTCCTGTGAATGTCTCCATGACACCTCACGTGAAGAAGACAAACCTCAGACCAAAGGCTTCGTACGGTCCAAAGGCTTCATACAGACAGAGGACTCACCTGAGTCGCACTAACGTAAATGTTTTGCAGGGAAACCATACTCAGGCATATGAATATGAGAGCGGTTCATCAAACCGCCATGTTCATAAGACCAAGAACTATTCTGCTTATTCTTATGAGTACTATTGTCCGCCTGCAAGACTGTTTGCTAGGGCTTCAAAGCCAAAATTCTCAGATGCTGCACTTAGACTTATTGCTTCTAAGCCACCCTTGATGTGGGTGGCTAAGAAAGCTTAACTCTCTTTTGCAGGGAAAGGTCTCCAGCAGAAAACCAAAATCGTCTGACGCTATTGCTGGGGACCTTAAACATCTTGTAGGGCACAAGATCAAATGCCCAAATGGTCTTACTATGTACTTCATACCTGAATCGCTTGCTACTCTCCCTATTAGTCCTCACCTGGATCTAAGCTTTCATAACCCACTGGTTCATCAAATGTTTTTGCTTCACAATGCTCTTGGTGAAGCCTATCCCCCTAACTGCACTGTAGGGTACGACACCAGCGTCTTCAGAATGGATTATTGACAGTGGGTGTACAAATCACATGACTGGCAAAAGAAGTCTTCTTATGGACTCAACCTTACGTCCATCCGACAAGAGCCACATCACATTTGCTGACACTGGTAAAAGTAAGGTATTGGGTCTAGGTAGAGTTGCAATCTCAAGGGATCAACACATGGATAAAGTCATGCTTGTTGAATCCCTTGGCTTCAACTTAATGTCTGTCTCAATGCTTTGCGATTTGAACATGATCGTAATGTTTGGAAAATATCGTTGCCTTGTACTAATGGAATCTGACAAGTCTCTAGTGTTTGAAGGGTATAGAAAAGATGATTTGTATGTGGTAGATTTCTCAGCAGGGCCATAGCTTGCAGTATGTCTTCTAGCAAAGGCTTCAGAATGCTGGCTCTGGCATCGGAGGCTTGGACATGCTGGCATGAGGAACCTCCACACCCTTGCGAAGAAGAAGCATGTCATAGGCATCGAGGGCGTCAAGTTCAAGAAAGACCACTTATGCGGTGCCTATGAAGTAGGGAAGATGACGAGGGCCAAACATCCCTCGAAGACAATCATGACCACAACTCGACCCTTCGAACTGCTTCACATGGATCTTTTCGGTCCCACTCATTACTCAACTCTTACTACTACTGCTTGCCTCTATGGCTTCGTTATTGTTGATGATTATTCTAGATATACTTGGGTGCACATAATCCTTTACAAGACTGAAGTGCAGGATGTCTTCAGACGCTTCGCCAATCGAGCTATGAACAATTATGGCGCTAAGATAAAGCACATCAGAAGTGACAATGGCACTGAATTCAAGAACACTGGCCTTGATACATATCTTGATACCTTGGGCATCACACATGAATTCTCAGCCCCGTACACGCCACAGTAGAATGGCGTCGTTGAACGCAAGAACAGAACACTAATTGAGATGGCCAGAACGATGCTAGATGAATACAAGACCCCAAGAAAATTCTGGCCCGAAGCCATTGATACTGCATGCCATACAATCAATCGTGTTTATCTTCACAAGCTACTGAAAAAGACATCTTATGAGCTCCTTACTGGCAAGAAGACAAATGTCAGTTACTTCAGAGTATTTGGCGCAAGGTGCTGGATCAAGGACCCACATCACACCTCAAAGTTTGCACCAAAAGCACATGAGGGTTTTATGCTTGGATATGGAAAGGATTCACACTCCTACAGAGTCTTCAATCTTTTTCATTACAAAGTGGTTGAAACAGTGGATGTGCGGTTCGATGAGACCAACAGTTCACAAAGAGAGCAACTGCCAAATGTGCTAGATGAAGTTCCATCCAGTGAATCAATCAAGCTAATGGGAACTGGAGAAATTATACCTTCTGAAGCTCATCCTGAAGAACTTATCATCTCAGTACCTGATCAACATGAAGACAATGCTCAGCCTGAAGACATTCCTTCCAACAACGACAATGAACATCAAGAGCAAAGTCTTCGCCTTGTACATCCTCGCGTTGCCAATGAAGTGTAGATTGAAAGAATAATTGATAGCATCAATGCACCTGGTCCACTCACTCGTTCAAGGGCAACTCAGCTAGCAAATTTCTGTGGGCACTTCGCATTCATCTCAATAGCAGAACCCAAGAAAGTTGAAGAAGCCTTCATGGAACCTGAATGGATTCAAGCTATGCAAGAAGAGCTTCAACAGTTTGAGCTGAATAATGTATGGGAACTGGTTAAGCGTCCTGATCCACGGAAGCACAATATAATAGGCACCAAATGGATATACCGCAACAAGCAAGATGAGCATGGTTAAGTTGTCAGAAACAAAGCTCGTCTCGTTGCTCAAGGATATACTCAAGTGGAAGGCATTGACTTCGATGAAACATTTGCTCCTGTGGCTAGACTTGAAGCCATACGCATACTGCTAGCCTATGCAAATCATCATAACATACTTCTATATCAAATGGATGTGAAGAGTGCCTTTCTCAATGGCAAGATTGAAGAAGAAGTGTATGTTGCACAACCGCCTGGCTTTGAAGATCCAAAACATCCTGACATGGTATACAAGCTCAACAAGGCACTGTATGGCCTCAAACAAGCCCCTCGAGCCTGGTATGACACACTCAAATACTTTCTAAAGAGCAAAGGATTCACACCTGGTTCCCTAGACCCCACTCTTTTCACGAAGACATATGATGGTGAATTGTTTGTGTGCCAAATATATGTGGATGACATTATCTTCGGCTGCACCAATCAGAAGTATAGTGAAGAGTTTGGATATATGATGCAAGAGAAATATCAGATGTCTATGATGGGAGAGCTAAAGTTCTTCCTCGGTCTTCAAATACGACAACAACGAAATGGCATCTTCATATCTCAAGAGAAGTATCTAAAAGATTGCCTGAAGAAGTTCGGTATGCAAGACTGCAAAGGCTTCACAACAACAGCCAAACATCATCTGGGTCCTGACGACAATGGTAAAGAGTTCGATCAAAAGGTATACCGCTCCATGATTGGTTCTTTACTTTATCTATGTGCATCTAGGCCAGATATTATGCTTAGTGTTTGCATGTGTGCTCGATTTCAAGAGGCACCAAAGGAGTCGCATCACTTAGCTGTGAAGCGAATTCTTCGATATTTGGCTCACACCCCAACTCTAGGATTATGGTATCCAAAGGGCTCAGAGTTTGATCTGGTTGGATTCTCGGATGCTGATTATGCTCGTGACAAAGTCGATCGCAAGTCTACATCAGGCACATGTCACTTTCTGGGACGATCACTTGTATGTTGGTCTTCAAAGAAGCAGAATTGTGTATCTCTCTCCACTGCTGAATCTGAATACATTGCTGCGAATACATTGCTGCTGGATCTTGCTGCGCTCAGCTTCTATGGATGAAGCAAACACTCAAGGACTATGGCATTCATCTGAAGCAAGTGCCACTTTACTGCGACAACGAAAGCGCCATCAAGATTGCCAACAACCCAGTTCAGCACTCGAAGACAAAGCACATTGAAATTCGTCATCACTTTCTCAGAGATCATGTTGTGAAGGAAGACATTGATATCATACACGTCAACACTGAAGAGCAATTGGCAGATATCTTCACCAAGCCCTTGGATGAGAAGAGGTTTTGCAAGTTACGGTGTGAGCTAAATATCCTGGAATCCTCAAATGTCCTGTGATCAGGCACACATCCTAACACTTATGCATATTGATGACTTAGATGTGCAACACACAAAGTAAAGTATATCTTCAATCAATGAAGACATACATTCTAAGTGTGAATACATTAATGTGGAATTTGACTTCGGAGCGCCACGATAATTGTGCGCCGTGTCTGGGTCTAATACTTCCTATACGGTGGGTAACGCCACCACCAAACGTTCTTTTTGAAGTGTTTCACTCATGGCGTTACCTTGCAATATCTTCACATTTGGTTTGGCTTCAACTCAACATGTCTTCATGATTATCTTCACTACGTTGATTATATAGATATATATACTAGTGTTCTGTCCTCTACAGCATTCACTTATAGCTATGTCTTCTTGGTTGAATCTTTTGAACTAAGTGAATGTGATCGGACCCTAATCTCTCTATGCTTTCTATCTCAAATTCTATCTCTCCAAGTCATATGCATTCTATTGAAACTGTCGAATGTCTTCACTGCGTCCTTGTCAGCAGAAGATACAGAGACAACCATAAAGTCCGTTTTCAATGCTCATTCCTCCACATAAAATCCGGAGAAGCAGGAACGACCGCCCGACAATCCAGGCGTGCGTGGGACGTGGAACAAACCCCAAACTTCCGCAAACTGGCCACGCGTTCCTCAGATGCGAACCGCCAGGGGCACCTGTGTAATAGCACAGTGCCGCCCCTGAGCCTATAAATTCACACTTACCGCGGTCATTATCTCCTTCTTCCACCCTCGCACGAACCCTAGCGCCACCGCTAGCACTCGACGACGCCGGAGACGAAGCGCTTCGCTGCCGCAACCTCTCCAACGCCGTCCTCACGCCGACCGCGGACATCGTCCTCTCCGCCGTCGCCGTAGGTGTTTTCCGTCGCCAAGTTAGGGCACGGAGGACTGAACTGCTCGGCATCATCTCCCACTTCCGTCTAGCAGTTCCAAGTGTGGTAAATAAAACTTCTTTTTACAGCCCTTTGATCTCATGGTTCTGTCACTTTCTACCATAAGAAGTTTATCTTCACACAAGTTAGATCTCTCAATCTGCATCTCATAACATGCCTAGTATATTCACTTGTGCTTCATGAAGTAGTTAGATTCCTCACTTGTACTGATCTGTGGGTTCGTACAAATCTGGAACCAACTTCTTATCTATGAGTGAATGTCTTCGCACGATGAGGTCAATGTCTTCTAAACTGATTAATCTTCAAAACCTTCTGAGAATGCATATGACCTCTTCCCTTCCCTCGCACCTTAATGCTGTCACAGGTACATGTCCGTGGGAGAATCCTTCGGTTCTCATAGTCTGCATTCATTTGCAGAATTCCTACAGCATCACATAAACTCTCCTGAAGCCAGTTCCTGTTGGTCCAGAAAAAGAAAGCCTTTGAAGCCTTTGAAAGTTTTGAAGCCTTTCAAGTTAAAGTTTATGGCTTCAGAAGCAGCAGCAAGGAAGGGGGGCAGACAGAGACGTGAGGGAACTTCCAAAGATCTGCCTGAAGACTTGGCAGAAATGTACAAAACAGATCCAGAAGAGAGCTATGGGCAGCGCAAGACCCGAATCCAATGGATTCGACGCTATTGGGCAGAACAGTGGTTCAAATACCGCTTCGTCACTCAGGAGTATGCTGAGAAATGTGCCATCAAGAAGCCATGGGGGGACATCTTATACAAGAATCTCATACCCAAGACCAGAGATGAAGCCATTGCTCAAGGCTTCTACCCATGCATGGTCCGAGGACCACAGCCTGATGATGCGCATCCGTCGTCACTCCTCTGGTGTCGTGACGACAATCTCTTCAAGCGCAACTTTCAGTTTGCCCAACAGTCAGCGAAGCTAAACAAGAAATTTGGGTTAGACTTCAACCCTGGTCCCTCCGCACCAAGGGCAGATGGCACACGCGACGCGGAACCCAATGTCATCGGTCCGTTTGCCAATCTTGAGGGCCTGATCACCCACATCTTAGTCCAAGGGACTGCCGAATGACCCTCCAGCTGACTCTGAGTCTGATGAAGCTCCTGCTGTGCCGAAGCCAAAGCAGTCAGAAACCAAAAGCTTCAAAGCCGGCCCCTGCCTCAAAAATCTCAAGGGCGAAGCCATTGAAAACTGCACCTCCTGAAGTCAGTGTGCAGTCTGAAGACGTATCCCGCGTCTCCAAGCCCCAGAAGGAAAAGGAGCCCCAGCAACAAACAGGCAAAGAGCTCACTGCTGCTGCCATTCTGCGCAGCGAAGCCATTGATCTATCAAGCGATGAAGATCTTGGAGATGACGCTCTAGAGCAGCTTATCAAAAGCAAGGAAGAAGCTGAAATCTTCAACAATTTGCCTCTCTTTGATGTCGCCATCATCCACAACTTCATCGATGAATGGTTTGCCTCACCAGACATCAGCTTCGAAGATCTGCAGCTGCCCGTTGGCCTCAGCGTCGCCTTCCAAGGCGCAATTGCTTCAGAACTGGCCATTGCTCAGCGCATTGTTGAGCTGAAGCAGAAAATTGATCATGAAAAGGCTCAGTTCAAGAAGCACATGGCCAGGCTCAGCGTGCAGGAAGTGAAGAGCTTCAAAACCATGCTGCATGAGCTCAAGGAAAATTTTCTGAAGAAGCATGCTGAAGCTCAGGGCTCGCGTGAGCGGATGAAGTCTCTGGCAGAACGATGTGTGCAGGCCTACAATGAGGCCGAGAAGCGCAAGGCACTTGGGCGTCCTGGCATCGACCCCAAGATGGCCGCGAAGAAGAAGAAGCCTGCTGTGAATGAACCAGAGGCACCAAGACAAGAAGCTATTCCGATTGTCTTCCCAACCGCCACGACTGGCTCGAAGCCAAAGAGCCGGTCAACCGCTTCAGAGCTTAAGAAGACACGGAATGCAGAGGCTGAAGCTAGGAAGAGGAAACACTCTGAAGCCTCTCCTTCTGACCCCACCAAGAAGAAGCGCAAGATCAAGAAAGCTCGGGCTGCTCCCACAGAGCCCTTGATGGTTGAACCCCTCTCTGTCATTCACCCCAACGCAGAACGTCAGCTGACAGTTCATGAGCCTGCTCCCACAGAGGCTCCTGAAGCTGAAGACATTCCAGCAGCCGACCCCATCGCTGCTGAAGACATTGGTCACCAAGGACAATGTACAAGATGATGCAGCCCTTCCTCAGCTTGAAACAAGCGAACTCATCAGCATTGGTCGTCCTCTGACGCCAATGGCACAAGATGAGTCATGGGCGGATCGCCCTCAGGAGGAAGAAGACTTTGAGGCCCAGCCCACTCCAACCCACAAGCGTCGTCTGCGTTCCGTAGGCTTCGCAAAGGTCCAAGGCCTCAAGTCCATACTGCAGAAATTCCGGCTGCATCAGCCGAAGACAATGAAGAAGCACCACCAGAACCCACTCCCCGCTCCATCAAGATGCAGTTCTCCAGGAGAACGTGCCTGAGGTTGTCCCTCCAACTACACAAGCGGAGGAAGAAAATGTTGAGGCTGCCACCACAAACACTGAAGCCAATGTGGAGCCCGCCCCACCAAATGCTTCAGCAGACAGCGAAGCTACTGAGCCAGACACTTCTGTTCCTGAGTCTGCTGCAGGTCCTCAATTTTGATTATCATGTTGAGCACAGGCCTCATGTCCAGAAGCCAGTCCCAAGGCTTCCAAGGTTCCCAGGTCCTGCATCAGCACCTGGCTCCTTTGATATAATAGCTTCAAGGCAGACAATACATTTTTCAACAGCTCCAAGAACCCCTATTCAAGGGAAAGGATTGTATCAGATAGGTTCTGGAGCTATCCTCAGCGCAGCTACTACTCAAGCATCCTATACAACCAAGGTCGCATCTTCCCGCACAAGCGCCTTGAGGTTGAAGCCATTGCTGGTCTGCCATGTCTAGAGGAAGCTTTGGATTGCTTTAAGCAAGTGGGTCTGCTACCGTTTGTCATTGATGAAGAGCACTGGAATGAAGAGCTTCTGCTTCAGTTCTATGCCACCCTCCATATAAAAGGATACAACAGAGATCCGAAGACTTGGGTCCTGGAGTGGATGACCGGCAATGTCCATCATGAAGCCAATGCATTTGATATCATTGAGCTCACCGGCCTGCCCACTCCTGGCGAATTCTTCGAGGAAGGCTGTCAACTACATTCTGAAGCTATTGAGAGCATATTCCAGAGGCATGAACCAAATATGAGTCAGATGCTCTCAATGATGAAGCCACTGCCTCAGGATGCACCCTATCCAACTGTGTTCTTCATTGAAGACCTTGAGTACCTGCCCAGGACCATATATCACATCATCCGGCGGACTCTCTGGCCCATTAAGGGACACTCTCCAGATGCCAAGATTGAGGGTGCAATGAAGACTCTCATATTCTATATCCTGCATGGAAAATGCTTCAACGCACAGGATCTCTTCATACGCCAACTTGCAGCGTCAGGCTCGGAATTATTTGGTTTGAAGTTCTATGCCCCTTGGGTGATGAGGCTGATCAAACTGCACTCTACGATCTCGTATCAGCCCTCAGCCCGAAACCATCGGATCTTCTGCCAGATGTGGATACCTCTGCTGAAGCAATATATCCTGAAGCCTGCACAAGCAACCGATAAGTCTTCAGAATGCAGAACACCAGAGCTTCACGCAGAATGTTGAAGGTGTTGAAGCCATATCCAGGGTATATCCGTTGGCTGGCACTACACGTGCCACCAGCATCTACTGAAGCCACAGACAGCACAAATGCTCCAAGACCCAAGAAGCGCTCGTGTCCTCACTGACCGAGAGCTTCTTGTGGCCCTTCACCAAAAGCAAGATAGGCATCACGACTGGCTAAAGCGTCAGATGAAGAGCCTCTTGGTGGATGTCAATCGTCTTCGAAACTGCCACCAAGAATGCTTTCGTTACACATGAAACTGCCGTCGTACATGGAAAGGGCTCTCAATGATATGTACTGAAGCTGAACTTGAAGAGGATGGCTTCACAGAGCGTTTCAAGTTTGACACCACACCTCCAGAAGGGCTGTGATGCGCAACACACCATCACTTGAAGACTCTGAGTTTTCTTCATCTGCTGCCACAGTTACTGCAAGGATCATTGATGAAGACGACGATGCTACATCACCGCCACCTGCTTCAGCACCTCCAAGCTCTCTGCACCGCCAAACACCTCCAACGACCCTGCTGCTCCTGGAAACGAGTAGACACTCTATGTCTTCAAACCTTTTTAGTCCTTGCTGACAAAAGGGGGAGAAGCATATGGGTTGATAGTCTTCAAGCGGGTCCATATGGGCGGGTGCTATATTTTTTTGCTACATTTTGCTTCGTGCTTACAACTCTCGTTTTTGCTTCATTCGGTTCTTTGAGTTGTAACACTAAGACTCGATGGTCGTCTGCTACTCGTTTGCCACTCTGTTTGCGAAGATAAATTCCGCATGTGCGACGATAAATTCCGCACTTATCTCATTCTGCAGACGTCCATTTTCCATTATGCATGTCATTATCTTCATATACTTTCACATGCATAGTGGATTGTCATCATAAGCTGAAGTGGATCTCCACAAGTACAACCTGCCATGTGCATTTGCATTCCAAAAGCAAATTAACTTATATGCACATCTTCAGGGGGAGCCCTTGCAACTTATGAAGACAATTCCCTATCCTTTACAAACTTCACACTTTATATTCCCCGTTGAAAACTTCAACTAGTTTGTCATCAATCACCAAAAAGGGGGAGATTGTAAGTGCATCTAGTGCCACCCCTAGTTGGTTTTGGAGTATTGACGACAAACCTAGTTGAGGGACTAATGTGTTTGTGAGAATTGCAGGAAAACACAGGTAGAAGTCCCTCATTGATTCGGTTTTACTACCAGAGATGACCCCTAAAAATGTATGAAGACATTGAAGACAAAGGTGGTATATGAAGATATTCACATTGAAGACTATGACAACAGAAGACACGTTATGAAGCTTATGGAGAAGACACTATATGAAGCCTATGGAGCTCGAAGACTTAGATCTTTCGTAGTTCTTTTTCTTTTGTGTTGAGTCATAGGAACCACCGTACTGTTAAGTGGGGTCCAAGAGAACCAGTCAGAATGACTAAAGTGATGCCTAAACCAAAAACCTATGTCTTCGAGTGAAGACTATGAGAGTGAATCTTGTCCAGAGTCGGACAAGTCAGCTTTGCTTGTAGCCCAAGTAAAGTTGCCGTGTGAGTTTGAAATTTGACCGTTGGGACACGTGTCAGTTCCTTAGTGACCCAGGGTCATTTCGGACAAATTAGGTCGGGTTGCCAAGTGGCTATAAATAGCCCACCCCCTTCAACCATAAACGGTTGGCTGCTCAGATTGAAAGCACGGCTTTTGTCGTTTGAGAGCAACCCACCTCGAAGCCTTTGAGAGAGAATTCCTTGCGAGGATAAAAGCCCTAACCACCAGAGCCAAAGAGAATTGGGCATCACTTAAGTCTTCTTGTCTGTGTGATCTGAAGACTTATTACACTTGAGGACTGTGCATCCTCCAGCCGGTTAGGCGTCGCGTTCTGAGCATCCAAGAGACATTGTGGATTGCCAGTGAACAAAGTCTGTGAAGGTTTGGGAGTCTACCTTGAAGACTTACCAGAGTGATTAGGCGAGGTCTATGTGACCTTAGCTCAAGGAGAATACGGTGAGGACTGGGTGTCCTGAGCTGCGTGTTCAGGACTGGGTGTCCGGGACTGTGTGTCCTAAGGTTTAAATACCTAGCCACTCCAACCAGACGTACAGTTGTGAAAGTGCGTTATATCGACTAGAGGGGGGGTGAATAGGCGATTTTTATGAGAGTCTTCAAAACGTGAGAGTTATGAAGACAAACAGCGAAGATTATGCCTATTACTATGCAGCGGAAGTTAGATTACACTAGGCCAGCCATGGTCATGTATTCAATAGAGTGAAAGCACAATGACAAATAGCTTCAGTGTAATAAGGATCAGGTAGGAAGAAGTTATGAAGCCAAACAGATCATACATTCACGTTGTGAAGACAAAAGATAAAGCAAGCATGCAATGGCTTCACAATGAGTAATAGTAAGAAAAGGAAGTGAAGATGAAACCAGTGACTTGTTGAAGACAATGATATGTTGGACCAGTTCCAGTTGCTGTGACAACTGTACGTCTGGTTGGAGCGGCTAGGTATTTAAACCTTAGGACACACAGTCCCGGACACCCAGTCCTGAACACACAGTTCAGGACACCAAGTCCTCACTGTATTCTCCTTGAGCTAAGGTCACTTAGTCCTCGCCCAATCACTCTGGTAAGTCTTCAAGGTAGACTCCCAAACCTTCACAAACTTCGTTCACTGGCAATCCACAATGTCTCTTGGATGCTCTGAACGCGATGCCTAACCGTCTGGAGGATTCATAGTCCTCAAGTGTAATAAGTCTTCAGATCACACAGACAAGAAGACTTAAGTGATGCCCAATTTACTCTGGCTCTGGGTGGTTAGGGCTTTTCTCCTCACTAGGAATTTTCTCTCAAAGGCTTCGAGGTGGGTTGCTCTCAAACGACAAAAGCCGTGCACTGAAATCTGAGCAGCCTACCGTTTATGGTTGTGGGGGTGGGCTATTTATAGCCACTTGGCAACCCGACCTGATTTGTCCGAAATGACTCTGGGTCACTAAGGAACTGACACGTGTCTCAACGGTCAGATTTCAAACTCTCATGGCAACTTTACTTGGGCTACAAGCAAAGCTGACTTGTCCGGCTCTGGACAAGACTCGCTCTCATTGTCTTCGCTCGAAGACATAGGTTTTTGATTTAGGCATCACTTCAGTCATTCTGACTGGTTCTCCTGGACCCCACTTAATAGTACAGTGGTTTCTATGACTCAACACAAAAGAAAAAGAACTACGAAAGATCTAAGTCTTCGAGCTCCATAAGCTTCATAACGTGTCTTCTTTTGTCATAGTCTTCAATGTGAATATCTTCATATACCACCTTTGTCTTCAATGTCTTCATACATTTTTAGGGGTTATCTCTGGTAGTAAAACCGAATCAATGAGGGACTTCTACCTGTGTTTTCCTGCAATTCTCACAAACACATTAGTCCCTCAGCTAGGTTTGTCGTCAATACTCCAAAACCAACTAGGGGTGGCACTAGATGCACTTACAATCTCCCCCTTTTTGGTGATTGATGACAAACTAGTTGAAGTTTTCAACGGGGAATATAATGTGTGAAGTTGTAAAGGATAAGGAATTGTCTTCATAAGTTGCAAGGGCTCCCCTGAAGATGTGCATATAAGTTAATTTGCTTTTGGAATGCAAATGCACATGGCAGGTTGTACTTGTGGAGATCCACTTCAGCTTATGATGACAATCCACTATGCATGTGAAAGTATATGAAGATAATGACATGCATAATGGAAAATGGACGTCTGCAGAATGAGATAAGTGCGGAATTTATCGTCGCACATGCGGAATTTATCTTCGCAAACAAGTGGCAAATGAGTAGCAGACGACCATCTAGTTTAGTGTTACAACTCAAAGAACCGAATGTAGCAAAAACGAGAGTTGTAAGCACGAAGCAAAATGTAAAGCACCTGCCCATATGGACCCGCTTGAAGACTATCAACTCATATGCTTCTCCCCCTTTTGTCAGTAATGACTAAAAAGGTTTGAAGACATAGGGTCTCTACTCGTTTCCAGGAGTAGCAGGGTTGTTGGTGTTGTTTGGCGGTGCAGACGAGCTTGGAGGTGCTGAAGGAGGTGGCGGTGATGTAGCATCGTCTTCTTCCTCAATGATTTTGCAGTCACTGTGGCAGCAGATGAAGAGAACTCAGAGTCTTCAAGTGATGGTGTTTTTCGCATCACAGCCCTTCTGGGGGGTGTGGTGTCAAACTTGAATCTCTCAGTGAAGCCATCCTCTTGAAGTTCAGCTTCAGTACATATCATTGTGAGCCCTTTCCATGTGCGGCGGCAGGTTTCATGTGTAACGAAGGCATTCTTGGTGGCAAGGTTTCGAGTGCGATTGACATCCACCAAGAGGCTTTTCATCTGATGCTTTAGCCAGTCGTGATGCCTATCTTGTTTTTGGTGTAGGGCCACGAGAAGCTCTCGGTCATTGAGGGCACGAGTGCGCTTCTTGGGTCTTTGAGCATTTGTGCTGTCTGTGGCTTCAGTGGATGCTGGGTGTGGTGCACGTGTAGTGCCAGCCAACGGATACACCCTAGATATGCTTCAATGCCTTCAACGTTCTGCGTGAAGCTCTGGTGTTCTGCATTCTGAAGACTTATCGGTTGCTTGGCAGGTTCAGGATATATTGCTTCAGTAGAGGTGTCCACGTCTGGCAGGAAGATCCGATGGTTTCGGGCTGAGGGCTGATACGAGATGGTGGAGTGTAGTTTGATCAGCCTCATGACCCAAGGGGCGTAGAACTTCAAACCAAATAATCCGTGCCTGATGTTGCAAGTTGGCGTATGAAGAGGTCCTGTGCGTTGAAGCATTTGCCATGCAGTATATAGAATAGGAGAGTCTTCATTGCACCCTGAATCTTGGCATTTGGAGAGTGCCCTTGATGGGCCAGAGAGTTCGCTGATGATGTGATATATGGTTCTGGGCAGGTACTCAAGGTCTTCAATGAAGAACTCTGTTGGATAGGGTGCATCTTGGGGCAATGGCTTCATCATGCGAGCATTTGACTCATATTTGGTTCTGGCCTCTGGAATATGCTCTCAATGGCTTTAGCATGTAGTTGACAGCCTTGCTCGAAGAATCGCCAGGAGTGGGCAGGCCGGTGAGCTCAATGATGTCAAATGCATTGGCTTCATGATGGACGTTGCCGTCATCCACTCTAGGACCCAAGTCTTCGGATCTCTGTTGTATCCTTTTATGTGGAGTGTGGCATAGAATTGTAGCAGCGGCTCTTCATTCCAGTGCTCTTTATCAGTCACAAACTGCAGCAGGCCCACTTGCTTGAAGCAATCCAACGCTTCCTCTAGACAGGGCAGACCGGCTATGGCTTCAACGTCAAGGCGCTTGTGTGGGAAGATGCGACCTTGGTTGTATAGGATGCTTGAGTAGTAGCTTCGCTGGGGATAGCTCCAGAACCTATCTGATATATCCTTTCCCTTGAGTAGGGGTTCTTGGAGCTGTTGAAGAATGTGTTGTCTGCCTTGAAGCTATTTATGTTGAAGGAGCCAGGTGCTGATGCAGGACCTGGGAACCTTGGCAGTCTTGGGATTGGCTTCTGGACCTGAGGCCTGTGCTCAACATGATAGTGAATTGGGGACCTGCAGCAGACTCAGGAACAGAAGTGTCTGGCTCAGTGGCTTCGCTGTCTTCTGAAGCTTTTGGTGGGGCGGGCTCCACATTGGCTTCATTGTTTGTTGTGGCAGCCTCAAGATTTTCTTCCTCCGCTTGTGTAGTTGGAGGGTCGGTCTCAGGCACGTTCTCCTGGAGAACTGCTTCTTGGTGGAGCGGGGGAGTGGGTTCTTGTGGTGCTTCTTATTCTTCGGCTGATGCAGCCGGAATTTCTTCAGTATGGACTTGAGGCCTTGGACCTTTGCGAAGCCTGCGTAACGCAGACGACGCTTGTGGGGTTGGAGTGGGCTGGGCCTCATAGTCTTCTTCCTCTTGTGGGTGATCCGCCCATGACTCATCTTGTGCCATTGGTGTCAGTGGACGACCAATGCTGATGAGTTCGCTGTTTCAAGCTGAGGAAGGGCTGCATCATCTTGTACATTGTCCTTGTGACCAATGTCTTCAGCAGCGATGGGGTCGGCTGCTGGAATGTCTTCAGCTTGAGGAGCCTCTGTGGGAGCAGGCTCATGAACTGTCAGTTGACGTTCTGCGTTGGGGTGAATGATAGAGATGGGTTCAACTATCAAGGGCTCTGTGGGAGCAGCCCGAGCTTTCTTGGTCTTTCTCTTTTTCTTGGTGGGGTCAGTAGGAGAGGCTTCAGAGTGTTTCCTCTTCCTGGCTTCAGCCTCTGCATTCTTGTCTTCTTGAGCTCTGAAGCTGTTGACCGGCTTTTTGGCTTCGAGCCAGTCGTGTCGTTGGGAAGACAATCGGAATTGCTTCTTGTCTTGGTGCCTCTGGTTCATTCGTAGCAGGCTTCTTCTTCTTCTTTGTGGCCATCTTGGGTCGATGCCGGGACGTCCAAGTGCCTTGCGCTTCTCGGCCTCATTGTAGGCTTGGACACATCGTCTGCCAGAGTCTTCATGCGCTCACGCGAGCCCTGAGCTTCTGCACGCTTCTTCAGAAAGTTTTCCTTGAGCTCGTGCATCATTGTTTTGAAGTTCTTCACTTCTTGCACGCTGAGCTTGGCCATGTGCTTCTTGAACTGAGCCTTTTCATGGTCAATTTTTTGTTTCAGCTCAACAATGCGCTGGGCAATGGCCAGTTCTGAAGCAATTGCGCCTTGGAAGGCGACGCTGAGGCCAATGGGTAGCTGCAGATCTTCGAAGCTGATGTTTGGTGTGTCAAACCATTCGTCGATGAAGTTGTGGATGATGGTGACATCAAAGAGAGGCAGATTGTTGAAGATTTCTGCTTCTTCTTTGCTTTTGATGAGTTGCTCTAGAGCGTCATCTGCAAGATCTTCATCGCTTGATAGATCAATGTCTTCGTTGCGCAGAATGGCAGCAGCTGTTAGCTCTTTGCCGGTGTGTGCTGGGGCTCTTTTCCTTCTGGGGCTTGGAGACGCGTGATACGTCTTCAGACTGCACACTGTCTTCAGGAGGTGCAGTTTTCAATGGCTTCGCCCTTGAGATTTTTGGTGAAGGGGCTGGCTTTGAAGCTTTTGTCTTCTTTGGCTGCTTTGGTTTCGGCACTGCAGGGGCTTCATCAGACTCAGTGTCAGCTGGAGGGTCATTTACTGCAGTCCTTTGGACTAAGATGTGGGTGATGAGGCCTTCAAGGTTGGCGAAAGGACCGATGACATTGGGTTCTGCATGTCGTGTGCCATCTGCCCTTGGAGATGAGGGACCAGGGTTGAAGTCTAACCCAAAAGTCTTCTTGTTCTGCTTCGCTGAGTTCTGGGCAAACTGGAAGTTGCGCTTGAAGAGATTGTCGTCACGACACCATAGGAGTGACGATGGGTGTGCATCATCAGGCTGTGGTCCTCGGACCATGCATGGATAGAAGCCTTGAGCAATGGCTTCATCTCTGGACCTGGGTAGAAGATTCTTGAATAGGATGTCTCCCCACGGTCTCTTGATGGCATTTTTCTCAGCATACTCCTGGGTGACGAATCTGTATTTGAACCATTGTTCTGCCCAATATCTTCGAATCCATTGGATTCGGGTCTTGCGCTGCCTGTACTCTCTTCTGGATCTGTTTTGTACATTTCTGCGAGTCTTCTGGCAGATCTTTGGAGGTTCCCCACGATGCTTTCTGCCACCCTTCCTTACTGCTTCTCTGAAGCCATAAACTTTAACTTGAAAGGCTTCAAGACTTTCAAAGGCTTCAAAGGTTTTTTTTTTCTGGACCAACAGGAACTGGCTTCGGGAGAATTTATGTGATGCTGTAAGAATTCTGCAAATGAATGCAGACTATGAGAACCGAAGGATTCTCCCACGGACATGTACCTGTGACAGCATTAAGGTGCGAGGGAAGGGGAATAGGTCATATGCATTCTCAGAAGGTTTTGAAGATTAATCAGTTTAGAAGACATTGACCTCATCGTGCGAAGACATTCACTCACAGATAAGAAGTTGGTTCCAGATTTGTACGAATCCACAGATCAGTACAAGTGAGGAATCTAACTACTTTGTGAAGCACAAGTGAATATACTAGGCATGTTATGAGATGCAGATTGAGAGATCTAGCTTGTGTGAAGAGAAATTTCTTGTGGTAGAAAGTGACAGATCCATAGGATCAATGGTGTTGTAAAAAGAAGTTTTATTTACCACACTTAGAACTGCTAGACGGAAGTGGGAGTTGATGCCGAGCAGTTCAGTCCTCCGTGCCCTAACTTGGCGACGGAAAACACCTACGGCGACGGCGGAGAGGACGATGTCCGCGGTCGGCGTGAGGACGGCGTTGGAGAGGTTGCGGCAGCGAAGCGCTTCGTCGCCGGCGTCGTCGAGGGCTAGCGGTGGCGCTAGGGTTCGTGCGAGGGTGGAAGAAGAGATAATGACCGCGGTAAGTGTGAATTTATAGGCTCAGGGGCGGCACTGTGCTATTACACAGGTGCCCCTGGCGGTTCGCATCTGAGGAACGCGTGGCCAGTTAGCGGAAGTTTGGGGTTTGTTCCACGTCCCACGTGCGCCTGGATTGTCGGGCGGTCGTTCCTGCTTCTCCGGATTTTATGTGGAGGAATGAGCATTGAAAACGGACTTTATGGTTGTCTCTGTATCTTCTGCTGACAAGGACGCAGTGAAGACATTCGACAGTTTCAATAGAATGCATATGACTTGGAGAGATAGAATTTGAGATAGAAAGCATAGAGAGATTAGGGTCCGATCACATTCACTTAGTTCAAAAGATTCAACCAAGAATACATAGCTATAAGTGAATGCTGTAGAGGACAGAACACTAGTATATATATCTATATAATCAACGTAGTGAAGATAATCATGAAGACATGTTGAGTTCGAAGCCAAACCAAATGTGAAGATATTTCAAGGTAACGCCATGAGTGAAACACTTCAAAATAGAACGTTTGGTGGTGGCGTTACCCACCGTATAGGAAGTATTAGACCCAGACACGGCGCACAATTATCGTGGCACTCCAAAGTCAAATTCCACATTAATGTATTCACACTTAGAATGTATGTCTTCATTGATTGAAGATATACTTTACTTTGTGTGTTGCACATCTAAGTCATCATATGCATAAGGGTTAGGATGTGTGCCTGATCACAGGACATTTGAGGATTCCAGGATATTTAGCTCACACCGTAACTTGCAAAACCTCTTCTCATCCAAGGGCTTGGTGAAGATATCTGCCAATTGTTCTTCAGTGTTGACGTGTATGATATCAATGTCTTCCTTCACAACATGATCTTTGAGAAAGTGATGACGAATTTCAATGTGCTTTGTCTTCGAGTGCTGAACTGGGTTGTTGGCAATCTTGATGGCGCTTTCGTTATCGCAGTAAAGTGGCACTTGCTTCAGATGAATGCCATAGTCCTTGAGTGTTTGCTTCATCCATAGAAGCTGAGCGCAGCAAGATCCAGCAGCAATGTATTCAGATTCAGCAGTGGAGAGAGATACACAGTTCTGCTTCTTTGAAGACCAACATACAAGTGATCATCCCAGAAAGTGACATGTGCCTGATGTGGACTTGCGATCAACTTTGTCACCAGCATAATCAGCATCCGAAAATCCAACCAAATCAAACTCTTTGGATACCATAATCCTAGAGTTGGGGTGTGAGCCAAATATCGAAGAATTCGCTTCACAGCTAAGTGATGCGACTCCTTTGGTGCCGCTTGAAATCGAGCACACATGCAAACACTAAGCATAATATCTGGCCTAGATGCACATAGATAAAGTAAAGAACCAATCATGGAGCGGTATACCTTTTGATCGAACTCTTTACCATTGTCGTCAGGACCCAGATGATGTTTGGCTGTTGTTGTGAAGCCTTTGCAGTCTTGCATACCGAACGTCTTCAGGCAATCTTTGAGATACTTCTCTTGAGATATGAAGATGCCATTGCGCTGTTGCCGTATTTGAAGACCAAGGAAGAACTTTAGCTCCCCCATCATGGACATCTGATATTGCTCTTGCATCATATATCCAAACTCTTCACTGTACTTCTGATTGGTGCAGCCGAAGATAATGTCATCCACATATATTTGGCACACAAACAGTTCACCATCATATGTCTTCGTGAAAAGAGTGGGATCCAGGGAACCAGGTATGAAGCCTTTGCTCTTCAAGAAGTATTTGAGTGTGTCATACCAGGCCCTGGGAGCTTGTTTGAGGCCATACAGTGCCTTGTTGAGCTTGTATACCATGTCAGGATGTTTTGGATTTTCAAAGCCAGGCGGTTGTGCAACATACACTTCTTCTTCAATCTTGCCATTGAGAAAGGCACTTTTCACATCCATTTGATATAGAAGTATGTTATGATGATTTGCATAGGCCAGCAGTATGCGTATGGCTTCAAGCCTAGCCACAGGAGCAAATGTTTCATCGAAGTCAATGCCCTCCACTTGAGTATATCCTTGAGCAACGAGACGAGCTTTATTTCTGACAACTTGACCATGCTCATCTTGCTTGTTGCGGTATATCCATTTGGTGCCTATTATGTTGTGCTTCCGTGGATCAGAACGCTTGACCAGTTCCCATACATTATTCAGTTCAAATTGTTGAAGCTCTTCTTGCATAGCTTGAATCCATTCAGGTTCCATGAAGGCTTCTTCAACTTTCTTGGGTTCTGATATTGATACGAATGCGAAGTGCCCACAGAAATTTGCTAGCTGAGTTGCCCTTGAACAAGTGAGTGGACCAGGTGCATTGATGCTGTCAATTATTGTGTCAATCTGCACTTCATTGGCAACACGAGGATGTACAGGGCGAAGACTTTGCTCTTGCTGATCTGTGTTGTTGTTGGGAGGAATGTCTTCAGGCTGAGCAATGTCTTCATGTTGATCAGGTGCTAAGATGATAAGTTCTTCTTCAGGATGAGCTTCAGAAGGTATAATCTCTCCAGTTCCCATAAGCTTGATTGATTCATTAGCTGGAATTTCATCTAGCACATTTGGCAGTTGCTCTCTTTGTGAGCCATTTGTCTCATCGAACCGCACATCCACTGTTTCAACCACTTTGTAATGAAAGAGATTGAAGACTCTGTAGGAGTGCGAATCCTTTCCATATCCAAGCATAAAGCCCTCATGTGCTTTTGGTGCAAACTTTGAGGTGTGGTGTGGGTCCTTGATCCAGCACCTTGCTCCAAATACTCTGAAGTAACTGACATTTGGCTTCTTGCCAGTTAGGAGTTCATAAGATGTCTTTGTCAGAAGCTTGTGAAGATAAACACGATTGATTGTATGGCATGCAGTGTCAATGGCTTCAGTCCAGAATTTTCTTGGAGTCTTGTATTCATCTAGCATTGTTCTGGCCATCTCAATGAGTGTTCTGTTCTTGCGTTCGACGATGCCATTCTGCTGTGGCGTGTACGGAGCTGAGAATTCATGTGTGATGCCCAAGGTATCAAGATATGTATCAAGGCCAGTGTTCTTGAATTCAGTGCCATTGTCACTTCTGATGTGCTTTATCTTGGCGCCAAAATTGTTCATAGCTCGATTGGCGAAGCGTCTGAAGACATCCTATACTTCAGTCTTGTAAAGGATTATGTGCACCCAAGTATATCTAGAGTAATCATCAACAATGACAAAGCCATAGAGGCAAGCAGAAGTAGTAAAAGTTGAGTAGTGAGTGGGACCGAAAAGATCCATGTGGAGCAGTTCGAAGGGTTGTGTAGTAGTCATGATTGTCTTCGAAGGATGTTTTGCCCTTGTCATCTTCCCTGCTTCACAGGCACCGCATAAGTGGTCTTTCTTGAACTTGACGCCCTCGATGCCTATGACATGCTTCTTCTTCGCAAGGGTGTGGAGGTTCCTCATGCCAGCATGTCCAAGCCTCCGATGCCAGAGCCAGCATTCTGAAGCCTTTGCTAGAAGACATACTGCAAGCTATGGCCCTGCTGAGAAATCTACCACATACAAATCATCTTTTCTATACCCTTCAAACACTAGAGACTTGTCAGATTCCATTAGTACAAGGCAACGATATTTTCCAAACATTACGATCATGTTCAAATCGCAAAGCATTGAGACAGACATTAAGTTGAAGCCAAGGGATTCAACAAGCATGACTTTATCCATGTGTTGATCCCTTGAGATTGCAACTCTACCTAGACCCAATACCTTACTTTTACCAGTGTCAGCAAATGTGATGTGGCTCTTGTCGGATGGACGTAAGGTTGAGTCCATAAGAAGACTTCTTTTGCCAGTCATGTGATTTGTACACCCACTGTCAATAATCCATTCTGAAGACGCTGGTGTCGTACCCTACAGTGCAGTTAGGGGGATAGGCTTCACCAAGAGCATTGTGAAGCAAAAACATTTGATGAACCAGTGGGTTATGAAAGCTTAGATCCAGGTGAGGACTAATAGGGAGAGTAGCAAGCGATTCAGGTATGAAGTACATAGTAAGACCATTTGGGCATTTGATCTTGTGCCCACAAGATTTTTAAGGTCCCCAGCAATAGCGTCAGAAGATTTTGTTTTTCTGCTGGAGACCTTTCCCTGCAAAAGAGAGTTAAGCTTTCTTAACCACCCACATCTTCAAGGGTGGCTTAGAAGCAATAAGTCTAAGTGCAGCATCTGAGAATTTTGGCTTTGAAGCCTTAGCAAACAGTCTAGCAGGTGGACAATAATACTCATAGGAATAAGCAGAATAATTTTTGGTCATATGAACATGACGATTCGAAGAACCGCTCTCATATTCATATGCCTGAGTATGGTTTCCCTGCAAAACATTTGCGTTAGTGTGACTCAGGTGAGTCCTCTGTTTGTATGAAGCCTTTGGACCATATGAAGCCTTTGGTCTGAGGTTTGTCTTCTTCAAGTGAGGTGTCATGAAGACATTCACAGGAAGATTTTCCAGACACTTTTTCGGAACCCAGATCTTCTTCATAGGCGGTCCATTCCTGCAGTTAGTACCAATGTACCCGGCAAACACCTCACCATTCTGATTCTTAAACAGTTTATAGTTTGCATCAAAGGATTCATCAAAGATAATGGGGTTAGCACAAGTGAAGCCAGATAAATTGGATGGATCTGCTGAAAGTTCCTTTGCAGCAACCCATGTGGTTTTGGGGTACTGCTCAGGTTTCCAGTAAGAGCCATCTGCATTTATTTTCCTCACGAACCCAACACCCTCTTTCCTAGGGTTTCGGTTCAGAATCTGCTTCTTGAGGACATCACATAATGTCTGATGTCCTTTAAGACTTTTGTACATCCCTGTTTCAAGCAATGTCTTCAACCTAGCATTCTCATCAGCAATAGCAGTGGTATCCTCGGCAGAGGGGTTAGTTATCACATCAACAGTTGAAGATACTGCAACAGCAGTAGCAGTGGAACATTCAGCAACAGAAGTAGCATTATCATGCTCAATGCATTTAAGACATGGTGGTTCAAATCCTTCCTGAGTGGGACTGATCTGTTCGGCGCGAAGTGACTCATTTTCCTTTTGAAGATCTTCATGATCCGCTCTCAATTTCTCAAGTTCTTACTTCCTTTGAAGATAATCATAGGAAAGCTTTTCATGAGTTGTTGAGAGAGTATCAAGACGATCTTCAAGTTCCTGATACTTAACGTGAAGGTTTTTTATGTCTTCAATTAAGGATTCAGATCGAGTCATTTCAGCACCCAACAGATCATCGCTTCTGTCTAACAGTTTTTGAATATGTTCCATAGCTTCTGTTGTTCAGTTGCAATTTTAGCAAGTGTTTTGTAGCTGGGTTTTGAATCACAGTCAGAGTCATCATCACTAGATGTTTAATAGCGAGTAGTGCGTGTGTTTACCTTGGCACCGCTTGCCATGAAGCAGTAGGGAGGAGTGGAGTCGTTTTTGTCATTTGCGTCGGTGTCGGTGATGCAGTCATTGTCTTCAGTGTTGAAGATGGACTTGGCGACGTATGCTGTAGCCAGACTCGCAATGCCAGAATCAGACTCCTCCTCAGACTTCACCTCTGCCTCCTCAGATGCGAACTCCTCCTCTGAATCCATCTCCTTGCCAACAAACGCACGTGCCTTGCCAGATGAGCTCTTCTTGTGTGATGAAGACTTTGAGGAAGACTTGGAAGAAGACTTTGAGTATTTCTTCTTCTTCTTGTCGTCAGAATCATATTCCTTGCTCTTCTTCTTCCTTCTGTTCTCATTGTCCCACTTTAGACACTCAGAGATGAAGTGTCCAGTTTTCTTGCACTTGTGACATGTTTTCTTCTTGTAGTCATGAGCAGAAGCTTCATCATTCCTTGAGCTTGATCGTGAAGATTTTCTGAAGCCTTTCTTCTTGGTGAATTTTTGGAACTTCTTCACTAGCATTGCAAGTTCTCTTCCAATGTCTTCAGGATCATCAGAACTGCAGTCAGATTCTTCTTCAGATGAGGAAACAGCTTTTGCCTTCAAGGCACGAGTTCGCCCATAGTTTGGACCGTAGATATCTCTTTTCTCAGAAAGCTGAAACTCATGTGTGTTGAGCCTCTCAAGTATGTCAGACGGATCGAGTGTCTTGAAGTCAGGACGTTCTTGCATCATCAGGGCCGGGATGTCAAACGAACTATCAAGTGATCTCAGCAGCGTCTTGACGATTTCATGTTTGGTGATCTCAGTGGTGCCGAGGGCTTGAAACTCATTTGTGATATCAGTGAGCCGGTCAAATGTGTGCTGAACATTCTCATTGTCATTTCGCTTGAAGCGGTTGAAGAGGTTGCGAAGAACACTGATTCTTTGATCTCTCTGGGTTGAGACGCCTTCATTGACCTTGGAGAGCCAGTCCCAGATCAGCTTGGATGTCTTCAAGGCACTCACACGGCCATACTGTCCTTTTGTCAGATGACCACAGATGATATTTTTGGCAGTAGAGTCCAGTTGAGTGAACTTCTTGACATCAGCAGTAGTGACACCTTCTCCAGCCTTGGAAACGCTGTTCTCGACGACATACCATAGGTCGACGTCAATGGCTTCAAGATGCATGCGCATCTTATTCTTCCAGTAGGGATATTCAGTTCCATCGTAGACGGGGCAAGCAGCGGAGACTTTGATTATCCCTGCAGTCGACATAGCTAAAACTCCAGGTGGTTAAACCGAATCACACAGAACAAGGGAGCACCTTGCTCTGATACCAATTGAAAGTGCGTTATATCGACTAGAGGGGGGTGAATAGGCGATTTTTATGAGAGTCTTCAAAACGTGAGAGTTATGAAGACAAACAGCGAAGATTATGCCTATTACTATGCAGCGGAAGTTAGATTACACTAGGCCAGCCATGGTCATGTATTCAATAGAGTGAAAGCACAATGACAAACAGCTTCAGTGTAATAAGGATCAGGTAGGAAGAAGTTATGAAGCCAAATTGATCATACATTCGCGTTGTGAAGACAAAAGATAAAGCAAGCATGCAATGGCTTCACAATGAGTAATAGTAAGAAAAGGAAGTGAAGATGAAACCAGTGACTTGTTGAAGACAATGATATGTTGGACCAGTTCCAGTTGCTGTGACAACTGTACGTCTGGTTGGAGCGGCTAGGTATTTAAACCTTAGGACACACAGTCCCGGACACCCAGTCCTGAACACACAGTTCAGGACACCAAGTCCTCACCGTATTCTCCTTGAGCTAAGGTCACTTAGTCCTCGCCCAATCACTCTGGTAAGTCTTCAAGGTAGACTCCCAAAACTTCACAAACTTCGTTCACTGGCAATCCACAATGTCTCTTGGATGCTCTGAACGCGACGCCTAACCGTCTGGAGGATTCACAGTCCTCAAGTGTAATAAGTCTTCAGATCACACAGACAAGAAGACTTAAGTGATGCCCAATTTACTCTGGCTCTAGGTGGTCAGGGCTTTTCTCCTCACTAGGAATTTTCTCTCAAAGGCTTCGAGGTGGGTTGCTCTCAAACGACAAAAGCCATGCACTAAAATCTAAGCAGCCTACCGTTTATGGTTATGAGGGTGGGCTATTTATAGCCACTTGGCAACCCGACCTGATTTGTCCGAAATGACCCTGGGTCACTAAGGAACTGACACGTGTCTCAACGGTCAGATTTCAAACTCTCATGGCAACTTTACTTGGGCTACAAGCAAAGCTGACTTGTCCGGCTCTGGACAAGACTCGCTCTCATTGTCTTCGCTCGAAGACATAGGTTTTTGATTTAGGCATCACTTCAGTCATTCTGACTGGTTCTCCTGGACCCCACTTAACAGTACGGTGGTTTCTATGACTCAACACAAAAGAAAAAGAACTACGAAAGATCTAAGTCTTCGAGCTCCATAAGCTTCATAACGTGTCTTCTTTTGTCATAGTCTTCAATGTGAATATCTTCATATACCACCTTTGTCTTCAATGTCTTCATACATTTTTAGGGGTCATCTCTGGTAGTAAAACCGAATCAATGAGGGAGAAACACATTAGTCCCTCAGCTAGGTTTGTCGTCAATACTCCAAAACCAACTAGGGGTGGCACTAGATGCACTTACACACAGCAACTGGAACTGGTTCAACAAATCATTGTCTTCAACAAGTCACTGGTTTCATCTTCACTTCACTTTACTTACTGTTACTCCTTGTGAAGTCATTGTATGTTTGCTCTATCATTTGTCTTCACTGAGTGACTGCATGTTCTGTTTGGCTTCACAATATCTTCCTACCTGATCCCTACTACCTAGCTGCTATTAGTCTTTGTGCTTTCACTTCATTGAATACTTGACTATGGTTTGCCTAGTGTAGTCTACCTTCCGCTGCATGGTAATAGGTTCAATTTTATCGTTTGTCTTCAAAACTCCCATGTTCTGAAGACTTTCATAAAAATCGCCTATTCACCCCCCTCTAGTCGATATAACGCACTTTCAGACGCATCACCAACCCCCGACACTTTTCCAGCCCAGAATCCCAGCTGCTGGCATTCTCCCTCTTTATGTAAACCTTGTAAAATAAGAGATAATAGGCATAAGTATTGTGACATAATGTGTAATAACAACCCATAATGCAATAAATATCGATATAAAAGCATGATGAAAAATGGACGTATCACGCCTCGGAGGGGGCGTAGGCACTCGACGGCGGTCATCACGGTCGAGCCGACGATCATGCTGCTCGCGGTTCCGACCCGAGTACTGCCGTTGGCGATCTTGAGCTGTGAGCCAACTGAACGGTGTCAGCTACCACAGATCTGCTATGAATTCTATTATGCGACCGAGACACTGCCGTGTTCTGCTCTCCTACCGCTCGGAGCAATGCTCTAATCTGCATCAAGCCCTTGCCAGCCTCCAACTGGGACAGCTGAATAAACTCCGCTATACGTGCTGCAGCGGTAAGATTTTGAATCGGAGTGCGGTATACCCGCGGTTCCGGTGGAAACAATTGCCGTTGTCGTCGACTGGACTCGGGGATCTGCCGTCGAGCACGTTCGTCGAGTGAACGCTGAAGATTCTCCAGACGAGTGCGCTCAACCAAGGTGGCCAAACGCACAGCCTCCAAGGCCCGAGCCTCAGAGGTTTCTCCAACAACGGGCGTGTGCAGGGCCTCCATATTGTGGAGGTGAAGTTCCTCCCTCTGCTGAGAAGAGAGAGTTTCGGGATGGTATTCTTCGTGAATGCGCGACGGCTCGCCGCCGCCATCGTTGCTGCCGTTGCGACGCATGCCAGGCGGGCTGCGGGGTGTGTCGACCATCAGGACCTCTGCCGCGGGGTTGCTGCTGTCGCACTCGGACAAGGTCTCAACGGAGCCAGTCGAACATGTCGTAAAGAGATTCGTCGGGCTTGATTGCCGCGACTTGAGGGGTGGCCGACTGGCGCGCCACCGCGTGCTTCACCCAGCGCTGAAGCCGCGACCGACCAGATCGCTTGCAACGACGAGCGGCTGGGATCGAAGGCGCTGCGGGAGCCGACCTATACTGAGTCGACGGTTTCCGCAAAAGGACGCCGCAAACACACGCACGAAAGTGCGTCACCTCGCGGACGGGGAGCGCTTCGACGTCGAGAGGGGCTTCTTGGAGCCAAGCAGAGTCGTCGGCGATGAAGACGAGCGCGCTGAGACTGAATTTCACGACCCTCAGCCAAACCTCCGCCAGAAACCATGACGAAAGGAATCGGAGAAAATTGCAACCTCACCGGAAAGTCGCTAATACACCAGCCCCAAGGTGGGCGCCAACTGTCGTGGTTCTAAGTCTGACAGTAAAGTAGGGGGGTAGGAATGTAGAGGCAAGATCCTAGCTACGGTGAGATTGTGAACACAGGATTTACGAGTTCAGGCCCTTCTCGGAGGAAGTAACAACCCTACGTCTTGGTGCCCGGAGACTTGGTCGATTGGAATATGTGTGAAGTCACAGGGGGTGCGAACCCTTGTGCCAGAGGAGGGGTGGCTTATATTGAGTGCGCTGGACCCCTCCAGCCCTCAATTACACAGGGTTTAAGGTACATAAAGATTGGCGTTACTGATAACGCCAACAATAAAGATACATGAATGATTATTAAGTCTATAAGGTAACGCCAGACCGTTGCCGTACAGAGTGACCTTATATCTTCTAGCTGTCGAGTGATTCTTGGTACGGTCGAGTGAGTACTCCTTGGTCGAGTGAGCTTGAATCTTCCGAGTGGAATGTTTATGGTCGAGTGAATGATGGTATCCCTTGAATGCTTCTGACTTTAGTCCAGTATCCTTGGGGAGGGTGTCTAGGTCAAGCCTATGACCCTACTCTAGGTACATGTCGTCGTCAGTGGCTAGGGTTCGCTTGAGTCGTTCCTGGAGGTAGGGCGAGTGAGCGAAGGGAAAACTGATCTCTTTCATAGCATCGTCATTGTAACCTTTTGAAATGTACAAATTCTGATAGAAAGTTCAGACTCATTATAACCTTGCAAAATGTATAAATTCTCATAGAAACTATGGATCTCCTCCTTAATTTCATCATGATCAACACACACTTGCCATCAGCCTTATGTAAAGAGGTGATCCTATTAATCATCTTCCTTCGCAACGCACGGGTGTGGAAATCTTTTGTATTCCGGTCGCCTGCTTGAATAACTTGGACTATATATATTTGTTTCATTCATATCTCTTCTTAACGAAGGGTCTCCTGTAGCTGAGCTGTAACAAAAATTTCTTCTGTAGATGGCTCCTATCAATGGGAACTATCCGGTGCACCGATACTTGTGGTGCTACCGGTGCACCAGACCTTCTAGTACATTTTAAAATGTTCCAAAAACATGAAAATAAATTGATCACGCTCACGCAACATTAATGTTTGTTGTCACAAAATTTTAAATCAAAATTCAAAACACTGCTTGATATAAAAAATGATAAATTTGATATCAATGTGGTAATGGGCCAAATCTAAAGCCAACTATATTTAGTACTCCCTCCGTTTCTAAATATTTGTCTTTTTAAAGGTTTCAAATGATGACTACATACGAAGCAAAATGAGTGAATCTACACTCTAAAATATGTCTATATACATTCGTATGTGATGACCATTTGAAATTTCTAGAAAGACAAATATTTAGAAACAAAGGGAGTATTAAAATTTGCACTTTTGTATCTCAAGCAAATACTACCGGCCAAACCGACCCAAACACAGTAGCTCCGCTCGTCCACCATCAGTCATTTTCGGGCGAAAGTCCCAAGGGCAGCGCGCGCGGGAAACCGCAAACCCACCGCACCAGCGCGCGCTCGACGAAATGCCGCCGCCGCCGCGGCAGGACTTCCCGCCGTTCCCTTTCGTGCCGTACCCGATCCAGACGGAGTTCATGTCCTTCCTTTACAGCGCCCTCTCCTCCGGGCCCCGCGCCCTCGCCCTCCTCGAAAGCCCCACCGGTAAGCTCTGCTCTGCCGCCTTCCCCTCATCCTCCACCACCAAGACCCTAACGATTCAGCCTCCCCGCGTTGCCGCAGGCACCGGAAAGACCCTCAGCATCATCTGCAGTGCGCTCCAATGGCTCCTTGACCACCGCGACGCCGCCTCGCTGGGCCACCCCGAACGGGCCAATGGCTCCGCCCCCGCTGCTGTCGGCGGCGAAGACGACGAGCCCGACTGGATGCGGGATTTCACACTGCAGCCGCTGCCGCCTAAGAAGGACATCAGGAAGAAGTCGGAGACTCACCCGTCCAGGAGGCATGGAACGAAGAAAGTGGGGGGTTCGGAGAAATCTGAGCGAATTCGGGAGAATGACGAGGAGGAGGAATTCTTGCTTGACGAGTACGAGAGCGATGACGGGGAGGGCACAGGACGGCAGGCCGGGAAGCGGGCACATTGTGGTGGTGCTAGTAGTAGTAGTAGTAGTGAGAGCGAGGATGATGAGGATGAAGAGGAGGCCACTCCCAAGGTGTATTTCACCAGCCGTACGCATTCGCAGCTCTCGCAGTTTGTCGGGGAGCTCAAAAGGACGAATTTCTCAGGGAAGCTCAGGACAGTGTGCTTGGGATCCAGAAAGAGCTTGTGTATTAACATGGGTGAGTGGATTATGTGGTTATCTTTGTTCTTCTATTTTTGGGGCTGGGATTGTGCTTAGTTCATCTGTGGTGCGTTTGCTTACAGATGTTCAGAAGCTCGGGAGTGCAAACCGGATCAACGAGAGGTGCTTGGAACTGCTAAAGAACAAGAAGAGCAGCAAAATTAAGGCATGTGTCAATTACGTCAAATTAATTTGCAATGCTCAGCTGCTCTGTTAGATACATTATCTTTGATTGACTTCTGCACCCAAATTTGGCTGTTTCTTGCACGTTTAGGGCTTGTCATGCTCATGAGGTACTAATGTTGTTTCCCGACTGTAATTTCTTCCAAGATTTCGAGCTGAACATTAGTTTTGTCAATTCTCAGTGGAAGTAGAACTAGATTTTTTTATTTTTTTTGAAAAGGGGATTACCCCGGCCTAAATTGGTAGTGGAACTAGATATGCATTGAGTTATTTTTTCCCATACTTCCATTCAGTGTGATTGCACAGGAAAGTGTATGGTTATCACTTGTCATATTTGTATGTGCTGGGTTGTTAAATACCATTAATATGCTGCCAATTTATAACTTTATTATTAACTGCTAGTAAGTTTATGGGGCTGCAAATATTCAGGTCGAGGGTGATAACAAGAAGGGACGCCAAACAAAGGCCTCTTGTCGGTGCCCAATGTTAGGAAACAGAAGTCTGCAGAAACAGTTCAGGAGTGAAGTGTCCGACCATGGTCCATTGGACATTGAGGATTTGGCACAACTTGGAAGGAAGATTGGAACATGTCCTTACTACGGTGCACGTGACATGGTCCGCTCAGCTGACCTTGTAGTACTTCCTTACCAGTCTTTGTTGCTGAAGTCTGCTAGAGAATTACTTGGCCTTAATCTGAAGAACAGTGTTGTCATCATAGATGAGGCTCACAACTTAGCAGACTCCCTTACTAGCATGTACAACTCAAAGGTCGAATCTTCTCAGGTGAGGATCTTTTTGTTCTGAGTTCTAGGTTCCTAACATCTGTTGGAAACCGCACTATGACGCATCTCATTCCACACACTATACAGAATTAGTCTGACTGTATAATGGTACTCTAGCTTCATAATTTCGTTTGCTTTGCACATTCAATAGTGTTATCCAAGATCCGAACATGTGCTGTATGTATGTTTACTGTATATAAGGAGACCTAAGCAAACAGAGTTTTCTGGTAGAGAGCTTGACTTGACTCAGTTGTGTTGTTGTGGCAGACAACAGGATACTAAAAATGATATTTATTGGTCCATTTTTAAGATTTCCTTTACTAAGCAAAACGTAATTAACAAATGAACTGAGACTGTTTGCTTCCAGTTGTGGAAACTAACATAATTTTCTGATTCTCATTTTCGTTAGTTGAGGGCAGTCCTTTCCCACCTGGAGGCATATCTCGATAGATTTCAGAATGTTCTGGGAGCTGGAAATCGACGTTACATCCAGACCTTGACAGTTCTAACACGGTCATTCCTACGATGTTTGATAAGTAATGAAGATTGTTCCTCCGCTGTGACCTCTATGACTATAAATAAGTTCTTATTCTCCCTTGATATTGATAACATAAACATAGTAAAACTTTGTTTGTATCTGAAGGAAAGCAATATAGTCCACAAGGTGAAATATTTCTTCGACTACATTTCCACTCAGTCTTATTGTGCCTAGAATCTATATCCATTGACTAATGATATGCAGGTTAGTGGATATGTGTTAGAGTACGTAATGGGCCTAATGGGCCCGTTAGTCTTAGGGTTAATTAGAGATAAGAGTCGCTTTCTTAGGGGTCAAGTAAGCCTTGCTTGGGAGTCAAGTAAACCTCTCTATATAAAGAGAGGAGATGTATCAATCTAATTAAGCAAGAATTAAGAAGGAAATCCTTCCATCTTGCCCGGCCGTGGGCAAAAGGCCCCCGGCCGGTCTTCTTGCGCCCTCCTTCTAGCAGCGCCATAACAATTTGGTATCAGCTAGCTTCGGTTCGATCATGTCTTCACCGCCGCCCAACCCGTCTCTTCCGCTGTCGGTCACGATCGTCGCCCCGCTCCTGCCCGCGCCGGGATCCTCCGTCGCGCCCGCCCCCGTCGTCCTCACCCCGGAGGTGTCCGGGGCGCTGCGGGACCTAACACAGGCGGTCCAGGAGATCCACCTGTTCTTGGCCGGGTCCTATGGGCCGCACCCGACTGTGCCGCCCATCACCGCCACCGCGCCGCCGTGGCTACCGTGGCAGCCGCCGCACCAAGCGGCCCCCGCCGCGCTCGCCGGGCTGCTGCAGCAGCCGCTGCAGCTGCCATCCATCGCCCCGTCCTGGCTGTCGTGGCAGCCGCCGCACCAGGCGGCCTTCGCCGCACTCGCCGGGTCACTGCAGCTGCCATCCATCGCCACCACCGCCCAGCCCTGGCTGCACTAGCAGCCGCCGCTCCTGCCGGCCTCCGCCGCGCCCGGCGCTCCGCCGCAGCAGCCGCTGCCGCTGCCCGGTGCGCCACCGCCGCAGCCGCTGCCGCAGCCACCGCCGGTTAGCTCCGGCCCCGCATCGACCGCGCCGGCGGGAGTCCCGCTCCACCAAGTCCAGTCCCCGCCGTCGCCGTCACCGCTTCCGTCTTGGATCGCTACCCGCCACGTGTCGGCGGCGGTGAGGCTGCAGGCTACTGCGTGCGGCCTCCTAGCGCGTCGGCGTGTGCGAGAGATGCGTGGTCTGCAGCTGCCGCTCCTCCAAGTTGACCTTCGCTGCACAAAGGACCTCGATCTCATCCGCTGCGCCGGGGATCTTGGGCATGCGGTTTCCCCCACGGGCAGCGGGCATGCTGTTTTCCCCACGGGCAGCGACCTCCAAGTCTGCGACATTGGCGGTTGGGGGGGCGCACCCCTCCTCGTCATTCTCCATCGCAAGCCCCCCACTCTTCCCTGTGCGGTGCAGACCAACAGTCGTCTGGCAGGAAGAAGGCATGGTGTCACCGACAACAACGCACCACGTAGCACCACTGCATTCCGTCACCAGGCGCCGCAAGGGCGCCTCTGCTGGTCACTCTTGCGACCACTTCCAGGTGGCCATACACATGCACTCCTTTTGTCCAGATGGTGTCCATGGGATCCAGGTGGCTGTACACGTGCACGTCCGACGTGCGGATGGTATCCACTTTTTGTTAAGAGGTCCAAAATAAATCGTCCCAGTCCATTTCAGGTTGAGAATAATAAAACAAGCCGAGATGTAAAAGGCTTGTTTTTAGGTGTTAGGTTTGGGTTGCGTCGAGTCATGGTTATAAGTTGGTTAGGCTGCAGCTTGAGGACAAGCTGCATGTCCAGGTGGGGTGTAGTGTTAGAGTACGTAATGGGCCTAATGGGCCCGTTAGTCTTAGGGTTAATTAGAGATAAGAGTCGCTTTCTTAGGGGTCAAGTAAGCCTTGCTTGGGAGTCAAGTAAACCTCTCTATATAAAGAGAGGAGATGTATCAATCTAATCAAGCAAGAATTAAGAAGGAAATCCTTCCATCTTGCCCGGCCGTGGGCAAAAGGCCCCCGGCCGGCCTTCTTGCGCTCTCCTTCTAGCAGCGCCATAACAATATGCCAACAAATTATTTATCACCGAAAATGGTGTGGGCAATTTGAATCATGGACAGCAACATGGTGAAGGAAGCAGTATAACAAGCTTTCAGGCTTTGACTGACCTTTTACGCTCTCTACTGTACTGCAATGACGATGGAAGAATCATAGTTGCACGACACAAGCCTGGTGGGCAACCTGAAGATGCATATATTAAATTCGTGATGCTTTGTGCAGAGAAAACATTTTCTGAGGTGATGTACCTTGCTCCATATGTTGCTTGGAGACAAGAGTTGTCCTATTTCACGTAAGTATTTATAGATCTTTCCTCTTGCAGGTTACAGATGACGCACATGCTGTTATTCTGGCTGGTGGAACCCTCCAGCCTATTGAAGAAAAAAGGTTGCGCCTGTTTCCAGGCTTATTGCCTAGTGATATAAAATTCTTCTCATGCAACCATATTGTTCCCCCTGAGAGTATTCTTCCTATAGCTGTTACATGTGGGCCTTCAGGCAAGAAATTTGATTTCAGCCACAGTTCAAGGAGCTCTCTTAACATGGTCTGTATACCTCGAGTCATTTCTCCTTTACTCTTGCTACTCTAATATTTCTGAGAATGCCATTTTATTAGTTTATCTTGCAATGGGCACTGCTTTGTGCCTTCTGGTTAATATATACTCCCTCCGTTCCTAAATATAAGTCTTTTTAGAGATTCTAATATGGACTACATACGGAGCAAAATGAATGAATCTACACTCTAAAATACGTCTATTCGTCCGTATGTGGTCCATATTCAAATCCCTAAAAAGACTTATATTTAGGAACGGAGGGAGTAAATACCAATGCATACATATTTATTTTTAACAAAATAATTAGGACCTAATGTTTATTGCAGTACTCATTGTGTGATTTGTCTATAGAAGTAATCCAGGATTGTACCACTCTGTTAAAGTATATTTGCAACTTTTAATCCATGCGACCCTCTTTGTTTCTTAATATTCTTTGCTGTTAGAACTTGCTAAAATACACATGCTTAATTGCCCTGGTATATTTGGTTATATTTCATTATGAAATGTAAATGCCAGCCTTCTAAATGAGTGCATGAATTGCTGTGTCCAAACTCTTTACCAACAGCCAAGTCTTGTTCTATAAAACATACCATGCTAACTTATACTCCCTCCGTTCCGAATTACTTGTCGCAAGTATGGATGTATCTAGATGTATTTTAGTTCTAGATACATCCATTTCTACGACGAGTAATTTGGAACGGAGGGAGTAGGTTATATTTGCTCTTGTGTTAATAATTTTTTGGGAAAATTTTGTTTTTGCCACTCTAGATTTTGCCAATTTTCCTTATGCCATTCTAGATTTTGACATTTCACTTTTGCCACACATAGCTTTTTACAATTATCACAATTACCTTTCTGTGGCAAAAGCTAAATAATTTTATTTCATTTTTGCCACTCTTAGTTTTTGAAATGTATCACAATTGCCACTCTGAAAATGTTGCTTTGGCCACTAGAATGGCGATTGTGATAATTATCAAAAACTAAGAGTGGCAAAAGTGAAATGTCAAAATCTAGAGTGGCATAAGGAAAATTGGCAAAATCTAGAGTGGCAAAAACAAAATTCCCCAATTTTTTTGGTAATATGCTCTACTCAAAGGCACGTTATTTTTGTGCCTATTCTTATCTGCTTATCTTTGCAGATCGAAGAGCTTGGACGTTTTCTTTGCAATATAGTGACAATAGTACCAGAAGGAATAGTAATGTTTCTCTCTTCCTACGAATATGAAAAACAAGTTTATGATGCATGGATGGCTTCAGGCACAATTTCTAAGATTTCTAAGAAGAAACACGTGTTCAGAGAACCAAGAAGCAGTGTTGATGTCGAGGTGATACTCAACAAATACAAGGAGGCAATTCAATCCTGCAGCAAAGGTTCAGGAGACACTAGTGTTAACGGGGCACTTTTATTGGCTGTTGTCGGTGGGAAGATCTCTGAAGGTATAAACTTCAGTGATGGCATGGGTCGTTGTGTTCTGATGGTTGGATTGCCTTATCCAAGTCCAGATGATATTGAACTGATGGAGACAATAAAACACATTGGAAACTATTCTACCTCATCTGTGATTGGAGATGATAAGCCCTTCAACGGAAACGATGAATGCAAGCTTGAGCCTGGCTTTGATGTACTAAGGAAGAGCGGTAAAAGTGGCCGAGAGTACTATGAGAACTTATGCATGAAAGCTGTGAATCAGTCTATCGGTAAGCTGATGTGTCATCTTAAGTCTTAAAACTATTTTGCTTTAGTTCTGTTCTTAAATGATGAACTAATTTGCTTGCAGGTAGAGCAATCAGGCATGTAAATGACTATGCTGCAATGCTGTTGGTTGACTCACGTTATGCACACACCTCATCAAGCAGGGGTTTCTCTTGCCCCGTTGAAAAGCTACCCCAGTGGATCAAGACACGACTCACTTGCGGTCAAAACTATGGGGAAGTTCATAGATTGTTGCTTCAGTTTTTCAAAATCAACAAACAAATACATTGAAATATTACAGATGTTGCTACATTTAATTAAGCCAAGCCCGTACAGGCTTGCACAAACGTAATGCATTTTTGTTTGGCTGATATCAGTGCAATGCGCATATGTGTAGCTACCTACTGATGACCAACTGTTCGAAGGTACTGTTAGCACTTGAAATCCCATGTTATCGGTGGCTGATACTCCCACCGTCCGGAAAAACTTGTCCCAAGCTTTTCTTTCAAATGGATGTATCTAGCACCAACTTAGTGCTAGATACATTTTTTTGAAGGACAAGCTTTTTCAGACGAAAGAAGTATCAGTTATCAAAGGTATGTGTACACCTGTTGTTTTCCCACACACAGATCCGTGAAGCACCACACCATAGTTAAATTCCCTAAGGCTTTATTCAGTTCCACTGGAATCAAACCTCCTAATCCATTAAAACTATGTTTTCTCTTCTACTTAATTAATGAGATGAGGCAAAGCTTTTGCCTCTGTTTCAAATAAAATAAAATATGTACAGCTAGTCTGTTCGGTTAGACCCGGCAAACCTCCCACCACTGGCCTTTGTACATTGGAGCTACCAAACGTCACACGCAATTAACTCAACGGCGGAGCTATGTGTATTCTTCGCCACCACACACACACGCACACACACATTCCGTCTAGCTCTGCCACTGAATTAACTTGCTACAAAAATATACATCCATGCACCAAATTAACCAAACGTCACACGGCAAGCTTTCTAGAGCTTGATAATTTAGAAGGAAAAACAAAGATCAAACCCGAACAACACAACATGCACTTTGAATATTTAGAAGTCGAAAAATGACCCTAATCAACAATCGTTGTTGTACAATTATTATTTTCCCGAGCTCGCTCAAGTTTCCCCGTACCAAACTAACGACTCTCATCCTGCACATTGGCAATGAAGGACAATTAGTCCACATCAAAGGACTAATACGAGCAGTAGAGAGGGGCGTTTTGGTGGACGAGCTGCATGGAGGCCGCTATCTGGAGCGGTCGTCTTGGCGCTGCGATGCGTGATGGCTGCTGTTTTTACTATATACGAGACCTATTTAGTGCGTATACAGATGTGCCGCATAGTCATGTTCACAATTTGTACGTGGGCCAGCGATTTCGGCCCCGCCTCGCACGCACAAGATGTGCTACCTGGGCGGCTTTGAAAATTGGCCCACTACGCGGCCTGGGAGTAGGTGGGGGTGGTTCGGGAAATAAATGTATCTGTTGGGCCTGTCCAACCATAGCGACGACCATTAAGCCGTCTGTGGTCGTGCATGGGCACTAGAACCGGGCCAGGTGACCGCCGCTTCTCGCCATGGACGGCATGGAGTTCTTCTTCGAGGATTCTGGAGCTGGGTAAAGTTCTCTAAAAATTCCTATTTCGCGCCAAAGTTTCCGCTGATGGGTGTGGTTTTGTGAACTGGATTTCGATTTTGGACTGTAATTTCCCCCGTCTTGTTCTTATAAGAGTCAGATCTGGCTGTCCTCTTGACTGCCTTCGCAGGCTCGTGCCGCGCTTGGACGGCGGTGACTTCCTACGAGATTTAGTTGCCGGCGTGGACCTGCCTGGTGGCGGCACCAGTGGGAGTGCTGACGCTGACGAGGTCTTGACTTCTTCTCTGCCGATGGGGCTAGTTGGAGGACTGAAGGATTACGAAGGGCGCGAGGATACAGGTGAAACAATGCTCACTGGGAGGGGGCGCGGCTCGTCTGATCTTGGCGGCGAAGGTGTGGGCGACTCCTGCGAGATAGGCGATACAGAAGTTGCATCTGGCGCAAAGGATAACGATACAGTCGAAGAGGGCGTCGCAGTGTCAAACGCAAATCAGTCTTGTTGGACCAAGAGGTAATTTTACCGTTCCCTGAACTTTTAGCCTCTTCGCTGGTTTTAATGATTTTGCCCTGATCTAGAATTTATGCCTATCGGTTTGGCTAATAGATTTGCTGCGATGCTGTTCATCTCATGGCTTGTCTTACTAGTCGCTGGACCAAAACCTGAAAATTACTGAAGTATATGAGTATTGTAAATATCTGAAAAAAGTACAGTAATCTAGCAGCACCAGGACGTTCATGCCCCAGATGCAGGATATGCTATGTCGATTTCAAGCCATGGCTAGCGTGCCCAGATTACAGATAATGAATGATTTTGCAGACTGAAAAAAGAAAACCCATAACCATCTCTTGTTTTCTTTTTTTGGTCGGTACAAGTGATTTTTTTTTTGTGAATTGCTTGATGATAAATGTATAGCTATGTTTGAGACACCATAACCATCTCCTGTGTCATCTATGGGCAGCGATATTATGGTCGCCACTGTATTTGCTTTTCTTTCAAACCAATTAAAATCTGATTGGGTTGTGTGCCATTCTTCGCAGGGTTAGAGTTGGGAAAGCGGCTGATGTGAGGGAGCCCAGCTCTTCGAGGATGACTGCCCTTGAAGCTTCTGTCCGTGCATTTGTCGATAAAAAAATCTGGAAATGTTGTCAATCCGTCTATTGGGACTAGCTTTGATTCTGTCGAAGAGGGCTACGAGTTTTACAATTTGTATTCATGGGAGGTCGGTTTTGGTGTCCGCTATGCAAAAAGCCGTTTGAATGTACACCGGAAAAAGTGCATGCAAGAGATAGTGTGTGCCTGTGCGGTGAGTAACTAGGCAGAACAGCATTCTCTTGTATTTTGATGCTTCTGTCACATATATTTACTAACAAAAATTGGCATGTCTTTTGTCTGCACGCTTGTTTCCTGCAGGGTAAGCCATTGCAGGCCAACAGTCGGTCAACGAGGTGTGGCTGCAATGCCATGATAAGATTGCTGAGGTCGGATGATGGTGGATGGTATGTATGTGAGCACAGGTCAGAGCACAACCATGCTTTATCTGTCATTTGTGGAGAGAAATTGCACTGGAAGTCGCACCGACACATAGATACCTATACGAGGGACCTGGTTAAGCAGTTGAGAGAGAATAATATCAGCATTAGCAAGGTGTATAATGTTGTAGGGAGTTTTTTTTTGGCACGATTAGGGACGTGCCATTCACAAAACGGTCCTTAAAAACACTATGTGGAAAACTGAACCGGGAACAGTCGCTAAATGATGCAACAAAAACCATAGATGTGTTCAACGACATGCGGGCAGAGGACCTAGAATTTAAATACAGTGTCCAGGTGGACACCGAGGGCAGAATTAAGACACTGATGTGGGCGACTGGTAGAGGCATTGAGCAGTTCAAGTGTTTCGGTGATGTCGTGACGTTTGATACGACCTATAAGACAAACCTGTACGACATGCCATTTGGCCTATTTGTTGGTGTTAACAATCATTTCCAGAGTGTCATTTTTGGAGGTGTACTGATGAGTGATGAGAAGGTGGAGACTTTCAAGTGGATATTCACAGAGTTCTTCCAAATGCTAGCAGCGCCACAGCCTAAAACTATCTTAACAGGTAACACACCCTGCGTAAAAACAGAAAAAGAATTGCGCATTGATTTACATCAATATGCTGTGATCCGTCTTATAGGTATAAAAGTTTAATGCTCTTGCTTGATTTTCTATATTGTTGATACATACCAAGCTCGTTCGATGGAAATTGCAATAGCTGACATGATACCGCGGACTGTACATCGTTGGTGCAAATGGCACGTACTGAAGAAAGCAAAGGAGAGCCTTGGAGCACTGCTTGCAAAAGGGAGTGAATTCAAGCCAGAGTTCAGCAAACTAGTCCACCATACAGTTAGTATTGATGAGTTCGAGAATGGGTGGGCTTGCATGTTGGAGAAATATGGGCTGCAAAAAAATGCATTCCTGACCCAGTTGTACGAGGTGAGGGGGAAGTGGGCAAAGCCATACTTTATGGATGTATTTTGTGCGAAAATGACAAGCACACAACAAAGCGAGAGTGCAAACCACCTTCTGAAAGGATATGTGCCACCGGGTTGCCCCATGCACTTGTTCATCAGGCAACATGAGAAGATGCAATTTGACCGCGATTCCGAAGAAAGTTACCAAGAGAAAAGGACAAAACTGGTGAGATGCAATTGGTCCCTATAACATAAGAAACAACTGTGATTAACGAATACTAAAAATCTTTTGTTATATGATCATCATTTGCAGGGTGGGGTTGTCCTGAAGCAAAATATCCCAATTGAGGTACATGCGTCGGAGGTGTACACCAGGACAATGTTTGAGAAATTTGGTGAAGTGTTGTATGGATGTGGATCTTATGACCTAATAGAAGTCAAGCCACGCTTGGAGTACATTGCTAGGCACATCAAATTTCAGTCAAGGGAAAAATGGTGCAAGAACGAGTTTGTGATCACTGTGAGCGAGGCAGCCGACGAGTTCAAGTGTGAGTGTGGGACGTTTGAGCACTATGGAATGGTGTGCAGCCATGCACTTAAGGTGAGTGATCGCACATCCTCTTCCTTAATTGCAATATTTTTTTCTAAAAATTGCGGCAAGCTCCCTACATTTGCTATAGATAGTTTTGAAAGCACCGGAATAATGACTCTGTTTTTCATGGATGCTGGTTTTCAGGTGATGATACACCTAAAACTGCGTGAGCTCCCTGCGAAGCATGTGCTGAAGCGATGGACAAAAGACGCGAGAGATATACTGCCGCCAGAGTATTTGCGCTACCAAAAGGATCATGGGCCACTCAAGTATTCCTCTCGCCGACACAACACTTTATACCTCTTGGCGCTGGATGTTGTTAAGTTAGGTGACAGCAATGTGGAAGCATATGCTCTTGCTGAGGAAAAACTGCGACATGTCAAAGTGCAGCTGGAGCCAGTTGCTGCTGTGAGGGATGGACTTGGGTTGTCTGATAAGGAGCTGGCCGCAGATTCAGCGGGTTCCGGCGTTGGTAACAAGCAGCACTTTGGTCGACCTGAGTCTGAGCACACCATTTCACAGGGATTGGATGTGTTCCCAGCTGCATCAAAGAAGCGGCCGGCTGGGCGCCCTACAACCAGCCGTGACAAGCCTCCATATGAACAACCATCAAAGAGGACTAGGTTTTGTTCAATATGCAGACTTCAGGGGCACAAGAGCACGACATGCCCTGCAAGGGGTGATGTGCCAAAGGCGCCCCGGAAATCTCCTCGCTGCTCAAAATGTGGTTTGACCGGGCATAGGAAGAACACATGCAGCAACCCCCCAAAAGTATGAAAATTCAGAAATTTTAGTGTTTTTTCCGTTGTTATCCTGATGGTATGCATTTGTCTATGTGACCCCTCTGCTGTTAGAAGCCATACCTAATTTGAACATCTAGAAAAGCGAGGGTCGTGCACTGTGTCTGGCACTATCTGTTTGCTTATGATGTCGACTCATCTCCGGCTGTTGACACATTTGTTTAATTTCCTGTCTTAAGTCAATTAGAAAAAGATCGTGTGCTGTGGGCAAGCTATTAAGATTCTCATTAATATTTCATATATTTCTCTGTTGACAAAATTGTTAAATTTTCTGTTTGAAGTCAGTTGGAAAAAATATTGTTTGATGCGCATAATATTGTCTCACATTGTGAGTTAACCTTGGTCAAAAAAATCATTCTCTTCGTTGACCCCCCGCCGCGTAAAAATGACGGGAGAAGAAGGTTGTACGTATGAATGATGAAAAATTGTGCTGCAAAAGCAGTGAAAGCTGAAAAAATACAAAGAAATAAATTGATGTGCTCAAGAAAAACTCCCACTGTGTTGAAAAAAAGAAATAATTGAACAAGGGTGGCAGAAAAAAAAATGATGCAATGCAAGCTTGTTGTGCGAACGATGCATGCATGGGCCATATGTGTGTCGTTGGGGGCATGCTTCGATGGGCCGGAGTGCACTTTCGGCCACTGGGTTGAAAAATTCTCATCACTGGATGTATAGTCTGTCTGCGGCTTTGCGGTCTTGCGAGAAAAAAATAAAGTAAATATAGGTTATTGCGGATTGCCAGCTGGGAATAACCAGGCATGCAGCTCCTGCATGCTTCTGACCGGCCATCTGGGTGAGCCATGTGGTGCTCTTCGTCAGTGAGTGTTTTTTCAGGTGGTGGTAGAAAAAACTCACCTGCCAAAAATGGCGGCGTGCTTTACCCACGCCGACGCAGTGTGGGCACGGGAGCGTTTCAGCTCGATTTCAAAAATAAAAAGTGTTATATCTTTTTTGTTCTTTTGCCATTAAATTAAATAATCTATTTTTTAGACTGTGTGTTTGCGGCGTGTTCGATTTTCAATATATTTGAGCCTGAAACAAAGGGATTGACGAAAAAATGTTTTATTTTCGCTTTGACGTATTACATGAAGCAGTGGCGATGGGAGACCAGTGGAAATCACTATCGTCGGAGGGGGAAACCGCTCCCTTGGGGGTCCGTTCCAGCCAGTACCACTCAAGGCGGTGCCACCGGACCATGGGAGCCACTCACCAACTGGCTGGCGGACCTTGTTCAGTCGATGATTCTTATTAAGCGGGAGAGGCATCGTCCCGCGGGAAAACTAACGCTCTGTACCGATGCTCTCGAGGCTATTAAGATTTGAAATGCCTATTGCTATCGAAAGGTCTAACCTTTACGGGCTTAGTACAACCATACTCGATGGTGGCCTTTTATTATATCGCTGATGCCTCCTTAGATGAATCGGCCCAAAAAGGTCAAAAAATTGACAGCGAGATCAATAAATGCATGCTGGATAGGGGGGGGGGGGGTTAAACAAACCGAAGATCCCGAGATCACATAAACATGGGCTCACACCGCCTTACCACCCGCTGGTATAACCACTCGTTGGTTACCAAAACGGCCACCCCCATTTCATTCATTTCCTTTTATCGGCAGACTGGTACTTTGACGTGGAACATCTTTTAAAACCCATGGTACTCATCGATGGTTTACAACAAAAATGTTTGTTGAGTTGCAATCAGTCGGCTAAAGATACGTGGTTTAGAGTTTTATTTCAGAAATTATGCTCTAAGGTTGGGGAAAGGTATGTACAACTTCGGCGCACCGTAACAATGTAAAAAAGGGAGAACACCCCAGAAAAAAAATCCAAGTTGAAAAAAGCCACGAGATGTGTGTGTTTTTCGGATATTTTTTACGGGGTGACTGCTTGCGGGAAATCAGCGGCTACACAGAAAAAACATTTGGCCATATTGGTGTTAAAAAAACCTATTCATATTCTCGAGAGCTACACAAAAAGGGAAAAGGAAAAAAAGGGTATGCATGCTGGTCCAGATAGTGCAATAACCGTTGGAGGGACCCATGGCGCGAAACAACTGTCTCTGAGTAACTCGGCAAAGAGATACCCCCATAGGCAGTACAACGATGTGCCCCCTAAACAGCAGGCGTGGCGTGTGAGTGGCACCCCACACCCGGCACCCCCACCACCCCTTCCCCACCAACCCCCCACCGCCCCCTCCTCCCGGGTCGAATGTTTACAATTAAGACACATGTGTCCGCGAAGGTCATAGCACCGGTTCTGCGTGCGGTGGGGGGAGGGGGGGGCTAACGAATTGAAAATGACTGCATATTTATGTCTCCGTGTCATTTTGTTGCGTTGCCGAGGTCCCACCAATGTACGAGGGTTGACGGCGTATTTGACTGTCTTGGCAAGTATATAGACAACGGAAAGATCATATTTTTAGTAAGAAGAAGTACATTTTTTGAATAAATACCCAACAACAAATTTTTGATGGGTTCTCGTTCGCATATCAGGCATTTCCCCGCCAATTGGCTTCCAGGTAAACAAAAAAAGTTTGACATCTCGAAACTCGGGCTTGCTCTCTCAAAAAATCTTCGTACTATATCGGGCTATCTTATTTGTCTGATGCCATTGTGCCGTAAAAAAGGGAGAGCGTGTTATTAAAAAAATGTAGTTGAGGAAAACAAATTAGATTATGTCCAAGTGGAAAAAGAGTGAAGACAAATGGCGCCCCGGGTCTACGTGATCTGCCGAGTAGGAAGACACAGGTGCCGAAAGGATTCTGACACGTGTGGATCTCCTGCTGGATTGCGATCGAGCTACTGCGCATATGCCTTTCCTCTATGGATGCTACCTTTACCATTAACAGTGGATTCCTCCCTTGGGATGACAGCTACAGGCAGTTCAATGCGTGCTGCCGCATCGCTGCGGCGACAGACCAGCGGCACCGGACATTACATTGAAGCAAGTGGGATAGGTGTGCTGACAGGTGAGTTGTGTGTCGGGCCATGCCCGTGCTCTCAATGCTGATCGCGACAGGCATGGCATGATGCCGCGTAAGAGAGAGCACGCATGCATGCGGTGGCCGCTGCGTGCCAACCATTTTCCTCGAAACGTCGTTGGAAAAGAAGGAAAAATACAAATAAATTTGTTCTTTAACTCAAGTGAAAAAAATGTAATTTATACTTTTTTTGCTTAGGGCCATGCCTCATAGTTTCACTGATTTGGGGGTCCGCGTTTAAGGTTTAATGGTTCGGGGTTCCCGGGTCATGATGGGTTAGTGTTCGTACTTAAACGTAAAAAGGTTACGCTTATACAATTTATGTTTTTTTCTTGGGTTTTTAACTCCTGCAGCTGGTTTCAAACCCGCTTCCTCATATCTTTGTCAACATGATTATCGCTATTCAATGAAGACCCATCCAATTTAAAAAGTTAATTGACCAGTAAATCAATACTTATCGTACGGGCAAATAAAATTGAGGATACATATTCAACGCGTTAAATGGTTATGGTATTTTGTTTCTGCGGCTGGCTCCAAATCCGCTTTCTCGTATCTTGGTCAACACTGTCACCGTTCAAAAAAAAACAACCGACTAAAAACAGTTTACTGCATAATTAAACTCTAGTTATCAGGGTGCGCGGAGAAAAAAATGAATAACGCCTATCCATCGCATTTATATGCCAGGCCGATTCAAAAATGTCGTGTCATACCGATAAAAATGGTTCGACGGAACCGATTAAGTGGTGTGTTAGACGAATTTAGGGACGGGAGGGGCTGGAATGATCATTTTGTGCCACATTATGGTGGGCGTGGGGAAAAGCGATGGTTATTTGGCCCATAAACCCTACCAGCCCCTCCCGTCCCTAATAACTAGAGCTTAGCCTTCCAACTGCTGCCTACTACTAATCTGATCCGATCCAGCCCTCTTCGACGCGCTGCCACTTCCCCCTCCTTCCTTGTGTGTCACCACTTTCTATTCTCCATCTATGTGCCTCTACTTCCAATCCACCTTCGGGACATGCAACCTCTGGTTTTAGGTTTTAGAGCTATGATTTATGGTGTGGGTAGCTAGTTGCGTGGGTTTATGGTTTAGTAGCTAGTGGTGAGTTAGACCAATTTCCAATTGTCACTCCGGAATGATCATTTTGTGCCACATTATGGTGGGCGTGTAGGAAAAACGGTAGACTGGTTGTTTGGCCCATAAACCCTCCCAGCACCTCCCGTCCATAAATAACAAGAGCTTAGCCTTCCACCTGCTGCCTACTAAAAATCTGATCCGATCCAGCCCTCTTCGGCACGCCGCCACTTCCCCCTCCTTCATTGTGTGTCGCCGCTTTATATTCTCCCTCTATGTGCCTCTACTTCCGATCCACCTTCGTGACATGCAACCTCCGGTTTTAGGTTTTAGAGCTACAATTTATGGTTTTAGTAGCTAGTTGCGTGGCTTCATGGTTTAGTAGCTAGTGGTCACTCCGGAATGACCATTTTGTGCCACATTATGGTGGGCGTAGGGAACAACGATAGACTGGATATTTGGCCCATAAACCCTCCCAGCCCCTCCCGTCCCTAAATAACAAGAGCTTAGCCTTCCACCTGCTGCGTACTACTAATCTGATCTGATCCAGCCCTCTTCAGCGCGCTGCCACTTCCCCCTCCTTCCTTGTGTGTCGCCGCTTTCTATTGTCCCTCTGTGTGCCTCTACTTCCGATCCACCTTCGCAAAATGCAAACTCTGGTTTTAGGTTTTGGAGCTACGATTTATGGTTTTAGTAGCTAGTTGCGTGGGTTCTTGGTTTAGAGTTTGGGGTTTTGCTCGTTAACAGACTATGGCTTGTTATTAGATATTGGGGCGGCATTTGTAACTGGCAATGGTGATGTAATTTTTTTATCCATTGACATTCCATCGAGATGTGCGTGTTGGGTGAGGAAATGACATTCCACGGGGAAGTTGGTTGACCGTGCCACGGGTGTATGCGATTTACGAAAAGGGCGAAGATCGGACCGACGTATTTTGGAAAAAAAACAAAAAATGTGGTCAAACTTGGCACGCGGTGGCTATGTGTACACGATGCCTTCGTGAGCTGTTTTATGGAGTGTTGATGTTCTAACATGGTGGTGATGTCCTCTCTAGTGGGACATTGCTCTTTTCAGAGATCTTGGCGCTTTCGATAATTAAATTTGCAAAGGACCAGCGCATGAGTGAAGTGGTTCACAAGCATTTTTATCTTGTAATCCATGTCGAGGGGTTAACAGAATTTAACTTTTGAAAGGTTTAGGGTTTAATATTTGCGGCCATAGATTAAGGTTTCAGCGGTTAGGGTGCGTGTTCACTGTTTAATGGTTCAGGGTATTTTAGGTAGGATTTGCTAGTGTTTATGGGTAATCCAAAAAAAAGGCTGCATGCACACTGTTTATCCTTGTTTTCTGATGGTTAGGGTTTTAATTTCTGCAGCTGGTTCCAAAATCGCTTTATTGTACCTTGGTCAACATTACTATCACCGTGCAAACAAAAACACCCGATTAAAAAACAGTTTACTAGACAATTAACCGCTAGCGATTGGGTGGGCGAAGGAAAAACGAATAACGCCTATTCGTCACATTGATATACCAGGCCGATTCAAAGATGCCGTGTTGTACCGATTAAAACGTCTGATGGAACCAAGTAAGTGGTGTGTTAGACCAATTTCAAGCTGTCGGTCCAGATTAAATCATTTTGTGCCACATTATGGTGGGTGTAGGAAAAATTGATAGACTGGTTATTTGGCCCATAAACCACGCAAACGCTTCTGGAGTCCAAAATGGCTACGGTTTAGCCTTCCACCTGCTGCCTCTTGCAATTATGGCTATTCATCGCATTTATATGCCAGGCCGATTCAAAAATGTCATGTCATACCGATAAAAATGGTCCGACGGAATCGAGTAAGTGGTGTGTTAGACGAATTTAGGGACGGGAGGGGTTGGAATGATCATTTTGTGCCACATTATGGTGGGCGTGGGGAAAAGCGATGGTTATTTGGCCCATAAACCCTACCAGCCCCTCCCGTCCCTAAATAACTAGAGCTTAGCATTCCACCTACTGCCTACTACTAATCTGATCCGATCCAGCCCTCTTCGGCGCGCCGCCACTTCCCCCTCCTTCCTTGTGTGTCACCACTTTCTATTCTCCATCTATGTGCCTCTACTTCTGATCCACCTTCGGGACATGCAACCTCTGGTTTTAGGTTTTAGAGCTACGATTTATGGTGTGGCTAGCTAGTTGCGTGGGTTTATGGTTTACTAGCTAGTGGTGAGTTAGACCAATTTTCCAGTTGTCACTCCGGAATGATCATTTTGTGCCACATTATGGTGGGCGTGTAGGAAAAGCGATAGACTGGTTGTTTGGCCCATAAACCGTCCCAGCCCCTCCCATCCATAAATAACAAGAGCTTAGCCTTCCACCTGCTGCCTACAAATAATCTGATCCGATCCAGCCCTCTTCGGCGCGCCGCCGCTTCCCCCTCCTTCCTTGTGTGTCGCCGCTTTATATTCTCCCTCTATGTGCCTCTACTTCCGATCCACCTTCGCAACATGCAACCTCCGGTTTTAGGTTTTGGAGCTACAATTTATGGTTTTAGTAGCTAGTTGCGTGGGTTCATGGTTTAGTAGTTAGTGGTGAGTTAGATCAATTCCCCGGTTTGTCACTCCGGAATGACCATTTTGTGCCACATTATGGTGGGCATAGGGAAAAGCGATAGACTAGATATTTGGCCCACAAACCCTCCCAGCCCCTCCCGTCCCTAAATAACAAGAGCTTAGCCTTGTTTTCTGATGGTTAGGGTTTTAATTTCTGCAGCTGGTTCCGAAATCACTTTATTGTACCTTGGTCAACATTACTATCACCGTGCAAACAAAAACACCCGATTAAAAAACAGTTCTGGACAATTAACCGCTAGTGATTGGGTGGGCGAATGAAAAACGAATAACGCCTATTCGTCACATTGATATACCAGGCCGATTCAAAGATGCCGTGTTGTTCCGATTAAAACGTCCAACGAAACCACATAAGTGGTGTGTTAGACCAATTTCAAGCTGTCGGTCCAGATTAAACCATTTTGTGCCACATTATGGTGGGCGTAGGAAAAATTGATAGACTGGTTATTTGGCCCATAAACCACGCAAACGCTTCTGGAGTCCAAATGGCTACGGTTTAGCCTTCCACCTGCTGCCTCCTGCTATTATGGTTCCCTCTTGATGACCTAGGTAGTGGCTGGGCAGGTCCTCATCGACGCACCACCGCTTTCCCTTCTCCCTCTGTGGGCTTCTAATTCCCATCAACCTTCACGACCTGCCACCCACTAGTTCGACGGTTTAGAGGTACGATTTAGGGTTTTAGTATCTAGATGCGTGGGTTTAGGGATTTGTTCTCGCGTTAGCCGGCTATGGCTTATTGTTAGATATTGTGTCGGTTAACGAGATTGTGACTAGTAAAAAAGAGAATGATAAACCAGAGGAGTACAAGCCGGTTTGTCGCAAAAAATTGGACAAGGCGTTTCTCTAGCTAGACATGGAGGGGGTGTGGGAAAAAATGTGTGCGGGCAAAAAATGAAAAACGGGAAGAATGTAACTGTGGAAATCAAGCATACCCCGTAAAAAAGGGTAAAACAATGATATGCGTCCAAAAAAATTATTTTTTAATACATATATAATGTGAAAATTATTCTCAAATGGTCACCGGATGGATAATTTTTGGTACAGCGGACGTATGGCGTAGCTGCAAATCCTCTCTAGTCCAAATTTTCTCGTGAGAGTATTTGGGTCTCTGCGCCGGACACACGCAGTAATTAAAGATGCTCCACCGGTCTTTGGACTTTGGGTGTGCTCAGCTGACCGAGCAGATGAGAAACATCACTTGCCATGCCGTCTGTTCTGGCCACCCGTTGATGTGATTTGTACTGCGCACTCGATGGATGCCTATGGAGGCTAAACTAGATGTAGCTGCTGAGCTGAAGTGACAAGGCATGAGCATTGACCATGGGAGGCTGTGAACATGTGCTCCAGGGCGGAGACGCGTGCGACATGGTAGCTGAGTAAAATCTTTCCATGGATTTGCCATGAATGGGGGGTAGCGATTTACTCCAAAACTGGTATGCACTGCGAGCGGCATGTTTGGTTAGGTGAGCTATAAGTATGTGCTTCGTGACATGCCCGGCTGGAAAATTTGAATATTTGCTAAGCAAGATAGGTATACGTCACCCCCCTCATTCAATTTTTTTTGAAATTTGTTTGGGAGGGAAAGCGATGGTTCCAAGGGTTTTCCAGTCGCCTACATAAGTGGGTGGATGCCCGAGCAAACAGCAACTCAAACCAGAAAGCTCTCGCTTAGCCTCTCAACCAGATCGACTTGCAAAAACCGCGCTCAGCTCCAAGCAAAGGCATGCCTCCTCCCCATGCTGATCGTAGCGCTACATCCGGCGTAACGGCTGTCTCCGATGTTAGCCTGACCGAGCAAGAGGTTAGTCTTGTCTGATTTAGGCGAGTTTTTTTTCAATACCACCGGATTAACTTGTAGATGTGGCATCTATATGAAGGGTTTGGGCGAACATGCGTTGAGTGGCGTGGTTCTGTGTAATGCCCCGAGACCGATGTGCCAGGTGTCGTCCAGTTTTTCGATGTTGGTGTGTTGTCATTGCTTGCGTGTCATGCATCGCATATCATGTCATCATGTACATTTCTTTTGCATACGTGTTCATCTCATGCATTCGAGCATTTTCCCCGTTGTCCGTTTTGCATTCCGGCGCTTCGTTCTCCTCCGGTGGTCATTTCTAGCTTTCTTTTGTGTGTGGGGACTAAACATTTCCGGATTGGACCGAGATTTGCCAAGCGGCCTTGGTTTACTACCGGTAGACCGCCTGTCAAGTTTCGTACCATTTGGACTTCGTTTGATACTCCAACGGTTAACCGAGGGACCGAAAAGGCCTCGTGTGTGTTGCAGCCCAACACCCTTCCAATTTGGCCCAAAACCCACCTAAACCATCTCCATCATCTAGAGCGTTCGATCACGATCGCGTGGCCGAAAAGCGCACCTCATTTGGACTCTCCTAACTCCCTCTACCTATATATATGTGCAACCCTCCTAAATTCGCGGTCTAACCCTAGCCTTCCTCTTCCTCGCGCCGCCGGACATGTCCGTCCGCGCCGGACGCGTCCGCCGGCCACCTCATTCCGCCCAATGGCAGCGTGCCACGTCACCTCATCGCCGCCGCCAGCCTATCCGATGTCGCCACCTCACCGCCTCCTCTCTCCTCCGCCGCCGCGGGCCCGCGCGGCCCAGATCCGGCCCGCGGGGCCCGAACCGCCGCCGGCCCGCGCCTGGGCATCCCCGCCGCCACCCGGCTGCGCGCCCCGCGCCTTCCGTCCGCCGCCCGTCGCCGGCGAGCTGTGCCGGCCACCGCCGCCGCCTTCGCCCGAGCTCCTCCTTCCCGCGTCGCGCCGCCTCTCCATCGACCGCCGCTGCTACCGCCAAGCTCCACCACGCCGGTGCCTCCAACCACTGGCGTGCCTCACCGCGGATCCCCGCCGGAGTGCACCACCCGGCACTGCCGTCACCGGATCCGGCGATCCCGACGACTCCGGCATCCTCTCCTTCACCTCCGATCGACGTCCTTGTCTCCCCCGTCAAGTCCGGCGACATTTTCCGGCGAACCTCGTTCCGCGTGCCCCGAAACCCTAGATCTGTTTTTGGGAGGTGGTATTTTCGTCTAAGTCCTTGAAATTTCCAGATTCATATGCCCATGTTCATCGTGCCGTAACTTTGCATCCGTAGCTCCGATTCATGCATATAGCATATCAAAATGTTCGTCTCAGAGAGTACATCATTTCATATCATTGCATCTTTTTCATTTGAGTTCATCTTGATGCCCGAAATGCTGTTAGAAGAGAGCTACTTGAGATAATTGTCAGATCTGCTGCTCCATTTAGCTATTTGTCATTTTTGCCATGATTATTGTGTGCATGATATGCCCATGAGCTCTACATGTGTTTTGTTAAAGGTTTTGCCATCTTTCCAGAGGTGCAACCCATGTATTTTTTTGATGTGTGTGGTGACTATCACAAGCTTGCCAAGTGAGGCACTTGGTAATGCTGATTTCAGGGACTTAGCATTTCCACTAAGTCCTTGACCTGTTTATCTCATTATGCCATATGTTCATGTTGTTTCCTAGTGATCCGTGCCTCTTTTGAGGATGATCAGTAAGGATGCTTTGTTAATATTGTAGTGCTCTATCCATCCATGTCTTTGTTTGCAATTATGGAGCACCCTAGCTTGAGTCAATCGAGCTCTACTTTTGCTACTTCATGAATCTGGGTAGATTGTCTACTTGTTAGCGATTTTGCCGAGGATGTTGTAGTTGATCCGTGCATGCTATGTTATTGTTCTTGCCATGTCTAGCTTGTATAATGTGTATTCTTGATGGGTGTATGCTTAGATTATCATGACTTGATCCGTAGTGAGTGCATCGAGCTCGTAAACATGCCTACTTGATATCTGTTTCAGCATGCTCCAGTTTTCACCAAGTCTGTGAACTGATTATGTTTTTGCCATGTTCACATGCTTGCAATTGTATTTTCTGATCCCTTTTGGCTCAAGGTCACTAAGGGACTTTTGTTAAGCTCTTTGAGTAGTTCCATGCCATGCTTTATTTTGCATGTTCAGGTCCTGTAGCATGTAGTTTTGATGCTTCAAAGTGTGCTACCTGATCTGAAATTCCAGACAAGTGTTAATTTCACTAAGTCTGAAATCTGTTTGTCATATGCATTTTTGCCATGCTTGTTTGAACCTGTTAATGGATGAGTTGGCCGTAGCTCAGTGCTAGACTTTTGTTAAGAATCTTGAATGCATCCCTGCCATGTATTTTGTTGTCATGTTTGAGTGCTGTAGCATGTTCATCTTGTTGCATTTAGTTAGCTACTTGCTGTAAATCGCAGGCCGGTGTCATATTTGAATTGCTTGCCATTTCCAAACCGTAACTCCGATTCCGGTGATCTTTATATCGTTTTCAAGCGATTTCATCTCATCTTTTCAGTGGCACACTTGGATTTCCAAGTTGAGGCCAGGTTCATGCATTCCCTTGCAAATCATGCATATGCATCGCATACCGCATCTCGCATATTATACCATGTTCATGTGTTGGTTGTTTACTATGTTGTGTGCTTCTTTCCGGTGTTTTCTTCTTCGGGTTGGTTCCGGTAACATCGTGTTTGTGAGGACCCGTTCATCTACGTGCGTTTGTCTTCTTCATGGACTCGTTCTTCTTCCTTGCGGGATTTCAGGCAAGATGATCATACCCTCGAAATCACTTCTATCTTTGCTTGCTAGATGCTCGCTCTTTTTCTATGCCTATGCTGCGATAACCTACCACTTGCTTATCATGCCTCCCATATTGTTGAACCAAGCCTCTAACCCACCTTGTCCTAGCAAACCGTTGATTGGCTATGTTACCGCTTTGCTCAACCCCTCTTATAGCGTTGTTAGTTGCAGGTGAATATTGAAGTTTTGTTCCTTGTTGGAACATGGAGATCGTTCCTTTTTGGAACATGTTTACTTGTTGGGATATCACACTATATCTTATTTAATTAATGCATCTATATACTTGGTAAAGGGTGGAAGGCTCGGCCTTATGCCTGGTGTTTTGTTCCACTCTTACCGCCCTTGTTTCCGTCATATCGGTGTTATGTTCCCGGATTTTTCATTCCTTACGCGGTTGGGTTATAATGGGAACCCCTTGACAGTTCGCTTTGAATAAAACTCCTCCAGCAAGGCCCAACCTTGGTTTTACCATTCGCCACCTAGCCTTTTTTCCCTTGGGAGTCACGCATCCCGAGGGTCATCTTTATTTTAACCCCCCGGGCCAGTGCTTGTCTAAGTGTTGGTCCAAACTAGAGCCACTTGCGGCGCCACCTCGGGGAAACTTGAGGGCTGGTTTTAGCTGTATGTAGTGTTCATCCGGTGTTGCCCTGAGAACGAGATATGTGCAGCTCCTATCAGGATGTCGGCGCATCGGGCGGTCTTGCTGGACTTGTTTCACCATTGTCGAGGATGTCTTGAAGAACCAGGATACTGAGTCTGATCGGAATGTCTCGGGAGGAGGTCTATTCCTTCGTTGACCGTGAGAGCTTGTCATGGGCTAAGTTGGGACTCCCCTGCAGGGATTTGAACTTTCGAAAGCCGTGCCCGCGGTTATGGGCAGATGGGAATTTGTTAACGTCCGGTTGTAGAAAACCTGAATTTGACCTTAATTAAAATGAATCAACAGCATGTGTTACCGTGATGGTCTCTTTCCGGCGGAGTCCGGGAAGTGAACACGGTGTTGGAGTTATGCTTGACGTAGGTTGTTTTAGGATCACTTATTGATCATACTTTTATCGACCGTGCTTTGCCTTCTCTTCTCGCTCTCTTTTGCGTATGTTAGCCACCACATATGCTAGTCGCTTGCTGCAGCTCCACCTCATACCTTTACCTTACCCATAAGCTTAAATAGTCTTGATCGCGAGGGTGTGAGATTGCTGAGTCCCCGTGACTCACAGATACTTCCAAAACCAGCTTGCAGGTGCCGTTGAACCGTGCAGATGACGCAACCAAGCTCAGGAGGAGCTCGATGAAGATCTTGTCCTTTGTGTTGTTCCGTTCTAGTTGATCAGTAGTGGAGCCCAGTTGGGGTCGATTGGGGACTTTGTCGCATTTGGGGTTCTTCTTTTATTTTGGTTCCATAGTCGGAACTTGATTGTATTTGGATATTGTAATGCTTTATTCATGTAATTGTGTGAAGTGGTGATTGTAAGCCAACTATGTATCTCTTTTCCCTTATGTATTACATGGGTTGTGTGAAGATTACCTCACTTGCGACATTGATTTCAATGCGGTTATGCCTCTAAGTCGTGCTTCGACACGTGGGAGATATAGCCGCATCGAGGGTGTTACATTCTGGGAGCGGAGAACAGCGCGTCAGCTGCAACAGACATCAATGGCATCGTCCATGGCAACACCACTCTGCCCCTGGTACGGTCTATGTTCCGAAAACATTGTTATTCCCTTGCCTTTTCGTTGTTTTTTGCATGAGCGATAAGGATTGATGTTTTTCCATTTGCGCCTGCATGCAGGTGGCTGAAGATGCTAATCCTGTTGAAGGGTACGGTGACTTCAACCCCATGGTCATGCTAATCGAGACAGCTCCTACAGAAAGTTATGCGTCGAGCGATGCGTGCTCGCGGGTCGGTGACGCCCGGCCGGGTTCCTGTTGCGAAGATGAAGAAGTGACGAGCCCCCCGCTCAAAAAATCCAGGATGGTTTGACATTAGTCGTCGGTAGAGATGCTCGTCTAGGTATAATTAGTGAGCGGTTGAAGTCTGTGTTTGGTGTGCTTAGTCAGTCACGTGTGTGTTGGCAGTTTCTAGTGTGAGCAAAAAATCATTCAGCATGTACTACGTATTCAACTACTCGTTGCCGCTTCCAATAAAAAGAACTGTTCGACCAATCAGCCCTCAGCCTTGCTATTTTTGGATGTTTTTCTTTTGTGTTGTGTGATGTGCGGCCTCCAAAAATCGGTGATCCTCCCTCGTATCCCATGCATGGCTGGTTGATCGACGTGCGTGTTCACTGCTCCCTGCTGATGAAACTGTTAGTGTAATGACCTAGCTACTCTGAGGCCATTCAGTTTGTATTGCATCCATTGTTACTTTCCTAATTACCATGCACCGTGCGCTAAAAGAGAAGGGAGACGCATGCCGCATGTGTTTTGGGCCGCAAAGAAACAAAACGAAAAATCAGATTACGTAAACGATTAAGAAAGAATGCTTAAAAAATGAGTGGGCGATCACAGCTCACTGATCGATGTGCCTGCAAATGTCCTGCCACCGTAGCGTGGTTTAATGAGAAGGTATCGAACCATTAGAGAAAATGAAAACAAAGATACTGCCTCTCTCCCCCTGTTGCGTGTGGCTGGCCAGTGGGACCATCATGAGCGCGAGGGGGGTCATAAAAGGCGGGCGGCTGGCTCGTTCTCCTCTCACACGCCATTCCCCCCTCACCACTCCTCCCTCCACTCGCTTCTGCTCTAGTTTCCTTCCTCTTCCACCACCATCGCATCCAAAGACACGGAGTGATTCAAAACCCGGTAGCGTTGAAGAAGACGACTGACGGTGTCCTGGACTAGGGGGTACTCACCACGTCGTCTCCCGATCTATTAGATTGGGCCGAGGACCCCCGTGGCCGTATACTCATGGGCTAGTTCGGACGGCTACCGCATACAAGGAAGATTCCACAAGACTTGGCGATCAAGACAAGGACTTCTCCCCACCGGCGTATTCGGCTAGGACTCTTGTTATCCTAGGCCTCCGGTGCATTATATAAACTGAGGCCAGGCTAGTCGATAGATATACAATATATACAACAATCATACCATAGGCTAGCTTCTAGGGTTTAGCCTCCTTGATCTTATGGTAGATTTACTCTTGTACTATCCATATCATCAATATTAATCGAGCAGGACGTAGGGTTTTACCTCCATCAAGAGGGCCCGAACCTAGGTAAAATATTGTGTCCCTTGTCTCCTGTTACCATTCGCCTAGACGCACAGTTCGGGACCCCCTACCCGAGATCCGCCGGTTTTGACACCGACATTGGTGCTTTCATTGAGAGTTCCGCTGTGTGATCGACAAAAGGATCGATGGCTCGCCTGCAGATCAACTGCGACTTCGGCATCTTCGTCACCAGCTCGACTGGTCACCTTGGTTCGACCAAGAATTGCGCCCCGTGTTCGGATCACCATGTCTGGACGAGGGCCTTCATCAAACATCAACTCCGATCTCTATCAAGATCACGGAGGAATCATCTATGGAGCTCGGGGGATCAACGTCAACATTGCCCTCAAGCGACTGTGCTGTTTTTCTGAACAGCGAACTCGTATCTGCCACCACCACCTCCTCGAGTATCGCTTTGACGATCGCTTTGGTGGAATTGTGCGGAATTGAGTCTACAACAACCCTGGAAAATTTCGTCGAGTTGCGATGGAGAAATCTCTGGCAATCCACGATATACCGGAGCCCTGTCAAATCTGGACGGGAATTTGGATGAGTTTAGGGCGTGGTGTCCAGCTTCTAGCTCGGACGTCATTTGGAAGATCCAACCGTTGATCGGCTGCGGAATTCCTATATCTACCACCTCTCAAAATTTTGGCTCGATCCGACCGTCCAAACTTCGGGAACCTTCCGATTAGTGCATCACTTTTCGGATCTGTTTTCTGCGCGAAAACGAATCCGACCCGAGTTCATCTTTTTTATGAACAGGATTTCGGACATCCCTTTTGAAGGAAGTTTTGTATGGGGTATTGTGTTTTGTTCCTGAACACATCCCACTAACTGTAAGATCTTTTGAACATGATCTTCAACATCATGCTGGTGTCAAACCGGTCCGGCAATATTACTCCACGGCTGCCGACCTGCGCTAGACACGGCGTCACTTTGTTGAGCCGAGCTCAACTTCTTCGGATCATCATCTCGGCAAGCCGAACAAAAGCCCGGCATCTGGAAGGATAAATCATCACCAACATCGCCGCCCCACGGATTACACGGAGCGGGCATGCCGGCATCGCCGCACGATCGCTTCATCAAGCCGGCATCGACCACGTCACGACCTGCATCGACAGGGCCGCACTATTGCTTCTTCAAGCTGGTGTCATCATGCCGACCTATTTCGACTCATCGGCTGACATCGAGGCTTCGACATCTCGGCTGGACCGGGGGCTTCGCCATCTCTTCATCAACCTACTCCAGACACTTCGGCGTCACTAGCCGACCAGCTCCGTCACGTTAGCTGGGCCGAGGGCTTTGCCTCGGCGAGTCAACCTTTACCAGCATTGCCATGCCGTCGTTTTATCGCCCATCGGGCAATGGGTGTGCGGAGCGGGTCCCAATTTTAGGAATCACCTTCCTTCGGATTGCTACAACAAATAAACCAGGTGCTATTAATCCCAGTATTTTTTTGCTTGTTTGGGTTCATTTTTCCCAAGGAATTATTACTCTGCTTTGTCCGTCATATGTACACAGGTCTATCAAATGGTGGCTGCATTAACGACAGTCGCATGGTGCTTCGGTCAGTTTCCATACATAGTCCGGCGAACGCCGCACTCGGAGCTCGGACCGACCTGCGAATTCAGGGTTTGCCACGCCTTTACCGCATCACGCCGACGCCCTGCATCGACTTGACTTCGGCGCCAGGCCATATTTCTTTTATTACTCACTTTGCATAAATTATTTATTATGCAACGATTTTTTTAATTATCATTATTACTATTATCTCCGGTTTGCACTATTTTTTGTGCACAGGAAAATGATCTGGGGACTTCGGCGTCACTCTGCCGGTCTGCATTGATCGTGCTATGTCACCACTTCGGCGTGTCAAGCTCTCCACTCCGCCACCTCGGGACCGGCTTGAGGGATGGAACCTTGCCCCGCATCAAGCTCGGACCGCGTCATCAATACCGAACACATTAACCAGCTAAGTCGCTTTCATGCTCAAAGCTTTAATTTCTAACTTGCGTTCGGTTCGACCAAGCATTATACTTTTTTGGAAAAAGTTGCTTCTAAAAATTTTCCTTGTCCAAACTTTATTTGTGACGCATAAATTCAAATACCCCGTTTACTTGGGGGCTTTCTTTATGAAGCTTTTCCTGTTGCATATAATTATACTTGTACGGCTTCGTTCCTTGTTCGTGTATTACGCCACAATATGCACCACATTGACTTAAGCGATTTGCAAGCTGGGTTGCCTCGCTCCTGTGTTTACCCCTACGTTCCCGATTGTTCGGCTAGGGAGTAAAGGGAGCACCTCTGCGATTGTCACGATTGGGTCACCCGAGCCGGACCTCAGACTGGGTGAAGCCAAAAGCTAGCGCTCTTATAGTTATTCAATGATGGTCGGCACATAACGGAACTCATGAGTACAAAAAATCTATTGCACAAGTCTCATAATAACAATGAGCACCGAAGAAAGGTATCGGTGGGGGTACTATTTTCTTCGAAGATGCTTCTTACTCTTCGCAGTAATATAGCATAAGTTCCCTGAGTGCGCTTTGTCTGTTACATCCTTATGGCCTGATTGCCTGGTTATTGGAAACACCGTCGATATTCTCGACCAATGGAGTACATAACACTTTTCGGTCCTTAACCAAAGAGGGAGAAGCCGACGGTCGGTTAAGACGCGTTTAAAGTTCGATTGAACATAGATATGATATAAGTACTTCGGTACATGCAATCATTCTTCTACCCAAGTCACTTGGGGGCTCTTAAGTTTATTTGAGCCGTTTTATAATAAGTGTTCTTCTTCTCAGTTGTTGCAAAGTTCTATTATTATTATTTATCACTCCTTTTTTCGACGCGAGTGTGTGGTCACTAGCCGGGGAGCCTAATTTCTCTCTCAAAGCCGCTAGAGTTTAGTTTGCTGAACTGGCCTAATGAGAAGTACTCTGCCCTCGGGATAGGAGGTTGAAGCCGTCTGACCCGCTCGAAGTCTTGAGATAGGATGTGTCATGTTAAAGGACGACAGAAGCACTTCTTTTTTCTAAGACCAATTTTCGGATTGGCACCGAACACTTGATCTTGTTCGGACGTCATGTTTTTACTGACGTTTCTTGGTTTTCCAAGCTTTTTGGCACTTTTAAACTATTTGTGCTTTTCCAGCATTAGTCTCGCAGTGCAACGCCGGACACCTTTAGGGATTCGGCAAAAACATTCTCAGATATTTCTATATATGCATCGGTTTCGAATTGTGTCTTCGGTCAATAGTTGGGTTGCCCGGCTCCTGCACTTGCTTCCTACGTTCCGTTTAGTTCGGCTAGGCGTGCAAAGGGAGAACCACTGCGATTGTGCTTCCAGCTCACATGGTTAAGCACCTTAGTGGAGAAAGCCGAAAACTGACTGTCACAATAAGCGTAAACTGGTCAGCTATCCGATGACTATGGAGGGCCATTCATAACATTGGCTGAAGTGTTTACGGCTTGACCTCGACTGTCGCCGAACACTACCGGGGGCTATTAACTGGCCTCCCAAACTAAATCCTCGATATTTTGCTCTTACATTCGAGCTGAGGTTTCATGATCATGCTTAGCATGACAACCCAAAGAAAGGAACCGATAGCGGGACTATTTTCTTTGGAATACATTTCTTCTGTTAAACAGTAATATAACATATCTCTCTGCGTACCTTTGTTTATAAAACCGTGTGGCCAGATTGCCTTTTTTGTCGTAAATCTTTACCCTCATAAAGGCTTTATAAAGTAGGACAAACACTCCTCGGCTACTGGCCAAGGAGGTGGAAGCCAATGGTCGGTCAACAAAGTTTTGTACAATGCGGATCCGAGCATTAATGACGTAAAGTACTTGGATACATAGAGTCATTACACATAATTTGTGATTTTACTATGGATATTGATCCTTAATTCGGCCACCCGTGCCCGCATTAAGGCTCGGGGGCTACTGGGCTTCGGGCTTATTATTTACAAATATTAAAGGGGCACATTGATCCCCTGATCTGGTGTTGCCACCCGACCAGTGTCTCGGGGGCTACTGCATTGCTTGTCCAATGCAGAAAATTTTATGTGCAATATAGTTTCCGAGGAGATTTTGATCCTCAGGTTGGTCGGCCGCACCCAACCTGAGTCTTGAGGACTGAGCACGCCGCTTTTGTGTCCCGAAGTATTCTGCCGAGCTAGGACTTGATCCTCAGGCCGATTTTGCAAATCAACCTGAGTCTCAGCGGCTACTGGGATCAGCGGTCTTATGTCATCCTTCATGTGGCATCTCGGGTTTTAGACCGATACACACCTTGAGGGCTACTGGCTATATATCTCGGTAGAGAATAAATTGCACCAATAAAAAATATTGACAAAAAATCGGCCCATAGTCGGGGTGGTGCACCACCTCGGAAGCAGTCCGGCATAAAGCTCGGGCGCTAGTGGCTGGCTCCATAGAGGGCATTTCCGGCATTAAGCTCGGCTAAACTCCTTCAACTTTTTTGAACCAAGGTGATATGACACCTCGGATATAGTCCGGCATTGGAGCCTGGACACAGTCCGGCGTTGGAGCTCGGATATATTTCGGCGTTGGAGCTCGGATATACAGTCCGGCGTTGGAGCTCGGATACATAGTCCGACATTGGAGCTCGGATACATTCCGGCGCTAGAGCTGGGAAGCGGTCTGGCGTTGGTGCTCGGCTGCAAAAGATACCTCGAATGCAGTCCGGCGTTGGAGCTCGGACGTAAGAGGACCCTGCCTCCCGGGAACAACTTCAAACCCGTGGTGTGGCATAAAAATAAACAAGGCATTGATAAAGGCCGGAAACTTAAAAGGGCTCCTCGGATACCCGACGTGTAAACTCGTCGAATGCATTTCGGCGATCCTCAAGATCGAAGATAAAGAAGATTTGTTGAACCAGTTTTCAAGACCGGCAACCAAAGATGAAGAACAGTTCAGAAGAATCGAGGAGCGTCCCTAACTTGAAGACCGGTTCGGGGGGCTACTGACGGTGTCCTGGACTAGGGGGTACTCACCATGTCGTCTCCCGATCTATTAGATTGGGCCGAGGACCCCCGTGGCCGTATACTCATGGGCCAGTTCAGACGGCTACCGCATACAAGGAAGATTCCACAAGACTTGGCGATCAAGACAAGGACTTCTCCCCACCGACGTATTCGGCTAGGACTCTTGTTATCCTAGGCCTTCGGTGCATTATATAAACCGAGGCCAGGCTAGTCAATAGATATACAATATATACAACAATCATACCATAGGCTAGCTTCTAGGGTTTAGCCTCCTTGATCTCGTGGTAGATCTACTCTTGTACTACCCATATCATCAATATTAATCGAGCAGGACGTAGGGTTTTACCTCCATCAAGAGGGCCCGAACCTGGGTAAAACATTGTGTCCCTTGTCTCCTGTTACCATCCGCCTAGACGCACAGTTCGGGACCCCCTACCCGAGATCCGCCGGTTTTGACACCGACAACGACCAGTGGTGGCCCGAGGTGAGCCTCCTTCTCCTCACGAACTTTGCAATCCCATGCATTTTCTCTCCCTGCACTAGATCTGTACTCCCTCTTTTCTTGTTTTCCTACCTTAATGTTGCCGTCTCTGCCTTGTGAAACAGAGCCACACTCTGATGAAGCATTCACGCAGTTCATTGCGGCAGCAGGCCCGGGAAGCCGCTGCCATGCGGCTGCTGACCTCATACTCGATGCCACCCATGCCGACAACTGGAGCGGGAGCGGCGGCGAGGTGTGTTGCCAGAGGGACGCACATTCAGAGTTCGTACGCCCCGCAAAACCTCATCGGGGCGACCAGCAACTGGAGCAGTGAGCGCATGAACCTTCTTCGTAGAACTGGTTTGGGTGGGCTTCTTCAGCTTAGGCATGTCGAGAATGTTGATAGGCAGCGTGCACCCTGGCTCTTGTCGCGCATAGACCCCGACACTATGTTGCTAGATGCAGGAGATGATGTGTTTGTGCCAATAGATGCTCGCGCGTGTGCTAGAGTCCTAGGTTTGGAGGAAGGCGACATACGTATCCCGTTGGGTAAGCCACCGAGCAGGCCTGCAGTCTTGGCTAGGGTTCATGCTCTTCTTGGCACGGGTATAGCTAGATCAAGTAATGTTCCGGCGCAGAGGGTGTTAGCTATCCTAGAGGAGGCCATGGTTGGGGAGGTAGATGCTACAAGGGAACGGAAGCTGTTGGCGGCATACACAATGTATGCCGGTGCAGTCTTCCTAGCCCCGCGACCAGCCTCGGCTCGTGTTCCAGATGAGTTACTTCCTGTTGTTGAAAACCCAGACCGTATAGCCGAGTTTGACTTCTGTAACCTGGTTGTGGACGTCCTCCGTGAGGGTGCGAGGGAAATCAGGGAAGCGCTGCTGCACCACCCGAGTAATGTTGTGCTTCCAGGATGCCTCATGGTCCCCCTGGTGCGTACAAGTTTTACTTCTCCTGTACTACAACCAGCAAAAAAATTACTATCTGTTCTCATGTGTGATACTGCTTCTTTTGGCATGGTTGTCCTCTTTTGCAGTTGCTCTTCTTGGACGCCAAGGAGCATGGTGTTGACGCCCTTGAGAGCCTTCCTGGGCCACGAATCGCCATTTATGGATCTTCGCTGATGAAAACCATGCCGGCCAAGCACTTCCCGACTCATTTGTTCCTTGGCGGCATGCTTGCGGTAAGGGGAAAGTCATCTTGTGATGTGCTGAACATTTTTTTGTGGGAGTTTTCTTTTGCTAACAGAACGATGGATGTGCAGATTGGGGGCGACGAAGCAGCCCAAAACCCTTTGCCTCCGCCCCATGCTGCCCCAACATCGCCAGACTTGGGTGCTGGGTCATCCTCACACCCTGCTGATGGAGCAAGTGATGCTCGTCGTAGGCTCAACACGCAGGTAGTTCATATTCCACCCACCGTGCCTTGTTCCCCGTCTGCCAGTGATTGATGTGCTTGTGAAACTTATTTATCATGCGAGATTGGTTTCCCTGACTCTCACCTCGCCTTGATTGGATTTCCTTGACACAGATCACCCGCGCTGCGGCTGCGGCCTGGTCTCTGACTTTGGAAAGAACTAAGCTTGGTGATGATAAAGATTTAGAGTGCATGCAAGAATCATTCCGCATACTAGATCTCCAGAAGGAAGCAAAGATGGGGGAGATAGTGAACATGGCGAGCGAGCGACGCCAGAAAGAACTGGAAGAGATGCTTGACATGTTTGTGGCTGAAATATTGCACTTACTGTCATACGGCCCTGGTACAGATGGTGCAGAATGGTGGAGGAATGCTTCTGAGAGGTTCTTGTCGCTCCCTCCAGGGGATCAAGGTCTGTGATCTGTGGATTTTGTTCTAGTTTTTTCAATATCTGTGTTGCATCTTAGATAAAAATAGCTGCAAGTTTCCATTGCTGAAAAATATATTTCTTTTAGTGTGGTAGCAGGGTGACAGGGTGTTTGTAGAACTTTTCTTGTGCAATCTAAAACAGGGAAAAAGGGAATAAAAGAAAAATAAACAAAACATGCATGGTGCCATTTTGCTGACGAGCACAACAAATACTGTCAACACTTCCTATGACCAAGAAAATCGCCTTCCTCTGCATCCTAGTGATATTTCGCATCCTTGTTGTTTTGTAGGGAGAGAGGACATGGTTGCTATGGCACGCACAACAGCATCTGCTATACAGAGGACGACAATCAGCAACTTAAACATCCAGACAGGTTAGATGTTTTTGCCCTTCATTACCTGAATGAATTTCATTTCTATTTTGCAACATCGCATAGCTGGGCTGACCTGACACGACATTGGTGTTCTTCCTATTTCTCCAGGCGCACACATTGAGCAAGTGGTTGAGGAGTCGGGCATGGAAGGCAACAATGGCGAGCCGGGAGCACCTACTAGTGAGGGTACTATCTATGTACATCACCGGTCCCAGTTTTCGATATAAACTATTGGCATGGGGGGGGATGCAAGAATATTTATGGGAAAATACTAAAAAAATGCATATTTTGGGCTATGAAAATGATCATGCATGAGACATGAATGTTGGTTGTATTGCGTAACTTGACATCAACTCTGTGTGCTTTTGAACTGTATCCAGCGGCGCATGACGGACATGCTAATGCTGGGGTTGGCGTGGAAGCCGGCAATGGTGAGCCTGCATTGGTTTCAGTCGAAGGTGAACTTTCATCTAGATTTGCATCACATGTTGCCGCCATTTATAGATTGTTTAGATAGACAAAAATACGACCCGGCATTGATTCCTTGCCAGCTACAAGCAGATGGTGTCAATTGTATGTCCACGATATCCAACTTGAAGATGGTATCATGTAAAAAAACTGCCCAGATCGCATCTGGCCTTGTGATGTGCATTATTTTCGATTGCATTCTGTTGCAACTATGGCCAGTGATGAAAAAATGTATCTTTTTTGTTTCAGCTTCCCGTTTCTAAAAATTAAGGCTTACTTTGCCTGACGCATTACTATTGGTCGCATTCTGCTGCAGCTATGGTCAGTGGTGAAAAAATATATCTCTTTTGTGTTTCAGCTTCTGGCGGTAGCAACCATCATGGTGGGAGTGCAGTGCAGGCACCCATGCCTCTGGCCTTTAGGCGTCCGTCAACTGAATATAGCAGCGATGATAGTTCTTCAGGTTATAAACCATCGATACTAGACGAGATGTCTAAGCAAACATTTTTTGCATAGATTGTAATATCCTGTTTTCTAAAAAATGCAGATGATACTACAAGCAGCAGTGATGATGATATTGTTGATGTGGATGATAGTGATCTCTCTGGGAATGCAAACTACCATTAGATTTCTTCAGATGATGAAACTCCTCGCCAGATCATATGGCTGTCAGCTAACACTCCAAGACGCAACCTAGCAATTGGTGGGCCAAGCTTTGATGAATCACCAGGTAAAGGGCATTGCTTGGTTGGTATGCTAAAGCAACATTTCAAGAGAACTTGCTGCAGCAGCAAAAAACCATAGATTTATTTACTAGTATGCGTTTGTTTGCAGCACCTGCTGTGGCTGGTCCTGGAGTTCAAGCTCCATTGGATGTAGCTCCTGCTGTTGCTGCTCCTGCTCAACCAGACAATGTAGCTTTTGGGTTGTCCCCATTCCAGCTTGGTTTGGCCCATGATGAGCCAGTTGCATTTCGTTGGGTCAATTTCTGTCAGGATGCATTGGCTTGCCGCAATGATGAGCTGTTCATGTAAGTTCTCGCTGCACATATCATAATGATCTAGCCTTACAACCAAGGATTGGAAAAAAATGCATCTAAAGAATCCTGAAAATAACATAATTCTTGTTATTGACACCCATATTTGTGTCTGGCAGGGACTGGTTTATGCATAACGTGCCGTGGGAACTATTTATTGATGGTACAAAGATGGTGCAGAGTTTCCGCGAAAATGGAACCATGACTTACTACACAGTAGACGTTGGCGTTAGGATGTTTAACGAGAAGGAAGTTGATATGATGCAAGGAACAGGGCAGCCTGTGTGGCGCTGTTTGACACTGGCTAACTTTGCGGTTAGTTTCATCAAACAATAAACTTCTTGCTGTTCTTATACTAGGCTACTCCTAAAAGAATTTCTGTGCATGTTGCTATTGTCTTCAGGTTCAATTCCTCACGACTCCAGGAGAGTATGATATGGAAACTGCCGTTAGTATGTTCCTGCCAGAGAAACTGGCATACTCTGTCAAGATGTGCCACCTGGTGAGCGCCTGCAATCTACTTTCTCATGTTTGCTGTTCTGTGCTTGTAAATCAAGTCATACTAGGTTGGCCGCTATTTCTCACTAATTCACTACTTGGTTTCGTTGTTTGTTGTTTTATAGATAATGGCACCTGTGTTGCTGGAAGATTCAAGGGCATGGTGCCTGTACATGTTCGATAGGCAGCGAAAAGTACTGACAGTACTTGACCCAGTTCATAATCTCCAGGATATAGACATGTTGGCTAGGCTCCATGCTCAAAATGCAGAGCTGCTGCTCGAAGGACTCAAGCTGGTTGGCCAAACGCTGGCAGATGGGTTCACTATCAACAGGGCTGAATGGGACATTGAGTACAACCAGGGGATGCATGTCCCTTGCTCTATGTGAGTGCATACTCCTCTGTTCTATTGTTCGATGCAAGACATGCTGGTAGATTAACAACCCTTCTTTCCTGTAATTTTTCCATGGTTTCAGAGAGGAGTCCGGGATTTACATCTTCCACTATGCCAAGTTCTTCACTGGAGAACACCTTGTAGAAGACATCGATGACGTATGCCTCCATTTGCAGATTGTTTGTTTTATCTTCCATCTTGATTTCACAACAACATTTTCCCCTGATTTGTCTTGTCTTGTTTCGATGCGGCAACTAACAGGATGGCCTGGTCATTCTGCGCAAAAGGATGTTTTATGACATGATGGCGACAAGGGGCAACGTTGGCGAGAAGCCTGGCTTTATGCTGACCGGCTGATCGTCCTGAGTTGAAATCTGGACTTGAATAAAATTGGTGCGAACATGTTTGCACATCGGCCTGCCTGGAAAGAGTGAGCTTTCCTGACTAAGGGATGTAAATTACTTTACTTTATTGCTAAACGTGTTAGCCATAGTAGTAGAAGTAATAGTTGGCGAGCAACTTCATGGAGACACGATGATGGAGATCATGGTGTCATGCGGTGACAAGATGATCATGGAGCCCCAAGATGGAGATCAAAGGAGCTATGTGATATTGGCCATATCATGTCACTATTATTATTTGATTGCATGTGATGTTTATCATGTTTTGTATCTTGTTTACTTAGAACGACGGTAGTAAATAAGATGATCCCTCATAATAATTTCAAGAAAGTGTTCCCCCTAACTGTGCACCGTTGCGACAGTTCGTTGTTTCGAAGCACCACGTGATGATCGGGTGTGATAGATTCCAACGTTCACATACAACGGGTGTAAGACAGATTTACACATGCAAACACTTAGGTTTTCGTAGTAATTTCAAAAAAAATTCCTACGCACACGCAAGATCATGGTGATGCACAGCAACGAGAGGAGAGAGTGTAGTCTACGTACCCACGCAGACCGACTGCGGAAGCGTTGACACAACGTAGAGGAAGTAGTCATACGTCTTCACGATCCGACCGATCCAAGCACTGTTACTCTGGCACCTCCGAGTTCTTAGCACACGTACAGCTCGATGACGATCCCCGGGCTCCGATCCAGCAAAGCATCGGGGAGGAGTTCCGTCAGCACGACGGCGTGGTGACGATCTTGATGTTCTACCGACGCAGGGCTTCGCCTAAGCACTACAACGATATGACCGAGGTGGAATATGGTGGCAGGGGGCACCGCACACGGCTAAGGAACGATCACATGGATCAACTTATGTGTCTAGAGGTGCTCCCCGTATATAAAGGAGCCAGGGGGAGGGTGCGCCGGCCAGGAGGAGGGCGCAGGAGGAGTCCTACTCCTACCGGAGTAGGACTCCCCCCCCAATCCGGTTGGAAATAAGATTCCCCGAGGGGGAAAGAGAGAGAGGGGGGCGCCACCTCTCCTTGTCCTAATAGGACTAGGGGAGGGGGGAGGTTTGCGCCACCTTGGGCTGCCCCTTTCTCCTTTCCACTAAAGCCCATTAAGGCCCATATGGCTCCCGGGGTTCCGGTAACCTCCCGGTACTCCGGTAAAATCCCGATTTCACCCGGAACACTTCCGATGTCCAAATATAGGCTTCCAATATATCAATCTTTATGTCTCGACCATTTTCGAGACTCCTCGTCATGTCCGTGATCACATCCGGGACTCCGAACTAACTCGGTACATCAAAATGCATAAAACTCATAATAACTGTCATCGTAACGTTAAGCGTGCGGACCCTACGGTTCGAGAACAATGTAGACATGACCGAGACACGTCTCCGGTCAATAACCAATAGCGGGACCTGGATGCCCATATTGGTTCCTACATATTCTACGAAGATCTTTTATCGGTCAGACCGCATAACAACATACGTTGTTCCCTTTGTCATCGGTATGTTACTTGCCTGAGATTCGATCGTCGGTATCCAATACCTAGTTCAATCTCGTTACCGGCAAGTCTCTTTACTCGTTCCGTAATACATCATCTCACAACTAACTCATTAGTTGCAATGCTTGCAAGGCTTATGTGATGTGCATTACCGAGAGGGCCCAGAGATACCTCTCCGACAATCGGAGTGACAAATCCTAATCTCGAAATACGCCAACCCAACATGTACCTTTGGAGACACCTGTAGAGCTCCTTTATAATCACCCAGTTACGTTGTGACGTTTGGTAGCACACAAAGTGTTCCTCCGGCAAACGGGAGTTGCATAATCTCATAGTCATAGGAACATGTATAAGTCATGAAGAAAGCAATAGCAACATACTAAACGATCGGGTGCTAAGCTAATGGAATGGGTCATGTCAATCAATCATTCAACTAATGATGTGACCTCGTTAATCAAATAACAACTCTTTGTTATGGTTAGGAAACATAACCATCTTTGATTAACGAGCTAGTCAAGTAGAGGCATACTAGTGACACTTGTTTGTCTATGTATTCACACATGTATTATGTTTCCGGTTAATACAATTCTAGCATGAATAATAAACATTTATCATGATATAAGGAAATAAATAATAACTTTATTATTGCCTCTAGGGCATATTTCCTTCAGTCTCCCACTTGCACTAGAGTCAATAATCTAGTTCACATCGCTATGTGATTAACACCAATAGTTCACATCTTTATGTGATTGGTTCACATCTCCATGTGACTAACACCCAAAGGGTTTACTAGATTCAATAATCTAGTTCACATCGCTATGTGATTAACACCCAAAGAGTGATCATGTTTTGCTTGTGAGAGAAATTTAGTCAACGGGCCTGCCAAATTCAGATCCGTATGTATTTTGCAAAATTCTATGTCTACAATGCTCTGCACAGGAGCTACTCTAGCTAATTGCTCCCACTTTCAATATGTATCTAGACCGAGACTTAGAGTCATCTAGATTAGTGTCAAAACTTGCATCGGCGTAACCCTTTACGACGAACCTTTTTGTCACGTCCATAATCGAGAAACATATCCTTATTTTCACTAAGGATAATTTTCTGACCGCTGTTCCAGTGATCTACTCCTAGATCACTATGTACTCCCTTGCCAAATCGTGCAGGGTATACATAGATCTGGTACACAGCATGACATACTTTATAGAAACCTATGCCAAGCATAGGGAATGAACTTTCATTCTCTTTCTATCTTCTGCGTGGTCGGGCTTTGAGTCTTACTCAACTTCACACCTTGTAATACAGGCAAGAACTCTTTCTTTGACTGCTCCATTTTGAATTACTTCAAAATCTTGTCAAGGTATGTACTCATTGGAAAAACTTATCAAGCGTCTTGATCTATCTCTATAGATCTTTATGCCTAATATGTAAGCAGCTTCACCGAGGTATTTCATTGAAAAACTCTTATTCAAGTATCCCTTTATGCTATCCAGAAATTCTACATCATTTCCAATTAGTAATATGTCATCCACATATAATATTAGAAATGCTACAGAGCTCCCACTCACTTTCTTGTAAATACAGACTTCTCTGAAAGTCTGTATAAAACCAAATGCTTTGATCACACTATCAAAGCGTTTATTCCAACTCCGAGAGGCTTGCACCAGTCCATAAATGGATCACTGGAGCTTGCACACTTTGTTAGCTCCTTTTGGATCGACAAAACCTTCTGGTTGCATCATATACAACTCTTCTTCCAGAAATCCATTCAGGAATGCAGTTTTTACATCCATTTGCCAAATTTCATAATCATAAAATGCGGCAATTGCTAACATGATTCGGACGGACTTAAGCATCGCTACGGGTGAGAAGGTCTCATCGTAGTCAATCCCTTGAACTTGCCGAAAACCTTTCGCGACAAGTCGAGCTTTGTAGACAGTAACATTACCATCAGCGTCAGTCTTCTTCTTGAAGATCCATTTATTCTCAATTGCTTGCTGATCATCGGGCAAGTCAACCAAAGTCCATACTTTGTTTTCATACATGGATCCCATCTCAGATTTCATGGCTTCAAGCCACTTTGCGGAATCTGGGCTCACCATCGCTTTTTCATAGTTCGTAGGTTCATCATGATCTAGTAGCATGATTTCCAGAACAGGATTACCGTACCACTCTGGCGCGGATCTTACTCTGGTTGATCTACGAGGTTCAGTAGTATCTTGATCTGAAGTTTCATGACCATCATCATTAGCTTCCTCACTTATTGGTGTAGGTGTCACAGAAATAGTTTTCTGTGATGTACTACTTTCCAATAAAGGAGCAGGTACAGTTACCTCGTCAAGTTCTACTTTCCTCCCACTCACTTCTTTCGAGAGAAACTCCTTCTCTAGAAAGGATCCATTCTTAGCAACGAATGTCTTGCCTTCGGATCTGTGATAGAAGGTGTACCCAACCGTCTCCTTTGGGTATCCTATGAAGACACATTTCTCCGATTTGGGTTCGAGCTTATCAGGTTGAAGCTTTTTCACATAAGCATCGCAGCCCCAAACTTTAAGAAACGACAACTTTGGTTTCTTGCCAAACCACAGTTCATAAGGCGTCGTCTCAACGGATTTTGATGGTGCCCTATTTAACATGAATGCGACCGTCTCTAGAGCGTATCCCCAAAACGATAGCGGTAAATCAGTAAGAGACATCATAGATCGCACCATATCTAGTAAAGTACGATTATGACGTTCGGACACACCATTACGCTATGGTGTTCCGGGTGGCTTGAGTTGCGAAACTATTCCACAATTTTTCAAATGTACACCAAACTCGTAACTCAAATATTCTCCTCCACGATCAGATCGTAGAAACTTTATTTTCTTGTTACGATGATTTTCAACTTCACTCTGAAATTCTTTGAACTTTTCAAATGTTTCAGACTTATGTTTCATTAAGTAGATATACCCATATCTGCTTAAGTCATCTGTGAAGGTGAGAAAATAACGATATCCGCCACGAGCCTCAATATTCATCGGACCACATACATCGGTATGTATGATTTCCAACAAATCTGTTGCTCTCTCCATAGTATCGGAGAACGGTGTTTTAGTCATCTTGCCCATGAGGCACGGTTCGCAAGTACCAAGTGATTCATAATCAAGTGGTTCCAAAAGTCCATCAGTATGGAGTTTCTTCATGCGCTTTACACCGATATGACCTAAACGACAGTGCCACAAATAAGTTGAACTTTCATTATCAACTCCGCATCTTTTGGCTTCAACATTATGAATATGTGTATCACTACTATCGAGATTCATCAAAAATAGACCACTCTTCAAAGGTGCATGACCATAAAAGATATTATTCATATAAATAGAACAACCATTATTCTCTGATTTAAATGAATAACCGTCTCGCATCAAACAAGATCCAAATATAATGTTCATGCTCAACGCTGGCACCAAATAACAATTATTTAGGTCTAATATTAATCCCGAAGGTAGATGTAGAGGTAGCGTGCCGACCGCGATCACATCGACTTTGGAACCGTTTCCCACGCGCATCGTCACCTCGTCCTTTGCCAGTGCCCGCTTATTCCATAGTCCCTGTTTCGAGTTGCAAATATTAGCAACAGGACCAGTATCAAATACCAAGGTGCTACTGCGAGCTCTAGTAAGGTACACATCAATAACATGTATATCACATATACCTTTGTTCACCTTGCCATCCTTCTTATCCGCCAAATACTTGGGGCAGTTCCGCTTCCAGTGACCAGTCTGCTTGCAGTAGAAGCACTCAGTTTCAGGCTTAGGTCCAGACTTGGGTTTCTTCTCCTGAGCAGCAACTTGTTTGCTGTTCTTCTTGAAGTTCCCCTTCTTCTTCCCTTTACCCTTTTTCTTGAAACTAGTGGTCTTGTTAACCATAAACACTTGATGCCCCTTCTTGATTTCTACCTCCGCAGCTTTCAGCATTGCGAAGAGCTCGAGAATAGTCTTGTTCATCCCTTGCATATTATAGTTCATCACGAAGCTCTTGTAGCTTGGTGGCAGTGATTGGAAAATTCTGTCAATGACGCAATCATCTGGAAGATTAACTCCCAATTGAATCAAGTGATTATTATACCCAGACATTTTGAGTATATGCTCACTGACAGAACTGTTCTCCTCCATCTTGCAGCTATAGAACTTATTGGAGACTTCATATCTCTCAATCCGGGCATTTGCTTGAAATATTAACTTCAACTCCTGAAACATCTCATATGCTCCATGACGTTCAAAACGTCGTTGAAGTCCCGATTCTAAGCCGTAAAGCATGGCACACTGAACTATCGAGTAGTCATCAGCTTTGCTCTGCCAGACGTTC